>NW_020523335.1:0-30000 GCF_003368295.1 Carassius auratus
GGATACTACCGCCGCTTCGCATGCACCTCTCACACACAGGTGATTACACAGAGATACAGTGCTTCACACCTCACACACTCTCACAAACAAACACACTCACACACTCTCACACTCTCACAAAACACACACTCACACACTCTCACAAACACACACTCACACACCTCTCACTCACACTCACACACTCTCACAATCACACACTCTCACAAACACACACTCACACTCTCTCACACTCACACACTCTCACACTCTCACAACACACACACTCTCCAACACTCCACACAAACACACACTCTCACACTGACACACTCTCAACACTCACACCACACACTCTCACAAACACACACTCACACACTCTCAACAACACACACTCACACTCTCTCACACTCACACACTCTCACACTCACAAACTCTCACACTCTCACAAACACACACTCACACACACACTCACACAAACCACACACTCTCACACTGACACAATCTCAACTCACAACTCTCACACTCACACACTCTCACACTTACACACTCTCACAAACACACACTCACACTCACACATTCACACTCACACACTCTACTCTCAACTCTTCACTCACACACTCACACTCTCACAAACACACTCACACACTCTCACGCTCACACTCAAACACACTCACACTCTCAAACTCACATACTCACAAACACACACTCTCACACTCTCAAACTCACGCACTCTCACAAACACACACTCTCACACTGACACAATCTCAACTCACTCTCACACTCACACACTCTCACAACACACACTCAAACACTCTCACACTGACAACACTCTTAAAACTCACACACTCACAACACACACTCACACTCTCACTCACACACCTCACACTCACACATTCACACTCACACACTCTCACACTCTCTCACTCTCACACACACACTCTCACGCTCACTCACATACTCACAAACCACACTCACACTCTCACACTCACACTCACACACTCTCAAACTCACACTTCAACATCACACACTCTCTCACTCACACTCTCACAACACACACCCTCACACTTACACTCACCTCTCACTCACACACTCTCACTCTCACTCACTCAAATACACTCACACTCTCAAACTCACATACTCACAAACACACACTCTCAAAACACACCACACCACACTCAGACACACACACTCTCTCCCAAACTCACACTCTCACAACACACACTCACACTCTCAAACTCACACTCTTACAAACACACACTCACACACTCTCACAACACACACTCTAACACTGACACAGCTCTCTCACAAACACTCACACACTCTCACACTCACACCTTCACACTCACACCTTCTCACACAACTAACACTCAAACTCACACACTCTCAGAAACACACACTCACTCACACACTCTCAATCTCACACTCACACACACTCCACTCTCACACTCTCACAAACACACTCTCTCACACTCACACACTCAAACTCACACACACTCACAAAACACACTCTCACAACACACACTCTCACAAACACACACTCACACTCAGACACACACACACACACCACACTCACTCTCTCAAACTCACACACTCTCACAAACACACACTCACACTCTCAAACTCACACTCTCACAAACACACACACTCTCAAACTCACACACTCTCACAAACAACACACTCACCACTCTCAACAAACACACACTCACACTGACACACTCTCAAACTCTCACAAACACACACTCACACACTCTCACAAACACACACTCTCACACTGACACCTCTCAAACACACTCTCACAAACACACACTCTCACACATTCATACTCACTCAAACACTCTCACACACTCAGACTCACACAAACACACACGCACACTCTCACACATTCACACACTCTCACAACACACACTCACACCTTCACACTCACACTCTCTCACACACTAACACTCAAACTCACACTCTCACAAATACACACACACACTCACACATTCCACACCCAGACTCACACACTCTCACACAAACACACACTCTCACACATTCACACTCACTCACACACTCTCACAAACACAACTCACACAAACACACACTCTCACTCACGCTGGACACACTCTCCTCTCACACTCACACTCACACACTCAGACTCACACACTCTCACTGACACACTCTCACCCTCGTCCTCCAGCAGCACACACCACTGAGAACATGTGTGTGTGATTTTCTTCCATCACTAGTTACTCGTTACAGATTACAAGTTACCCCTGTCTAAAATGTAACAAGTAGTGTAACTATTTCAGTTACTTTCAAAAGTAATGTAACATTTGATCACTTTTCTAAATTCTAATGTTTTCAACTGTTAATAATTTCACAACCTTGTGTCCTATTCTGCATCTGAATCAATGGTGTATCTTTTTTAGATTATAAAAGAAATCTCTAAAATCAGTATCTGTGTGAAAATATCTTCACGGAACATGATCTTTACTTTAATATCCTAATGATTTTTGTCATAAAAGAGAAATGTATAATTGTGACTTCATACAATGTATTGTTGTCTATTTCTATAAATATACGTCTGTGACAACTGATGACTGCTTTCTGTGCTCATGGGACACATGTTGTAAGTAATCACATGACTCCATCACATGTAACACACTCCCCATCACTGATCGCAGGGTTTGAGTCCCGGATGTTACGACACCTACAGCGCAGACATCGGACTGTCAGTGGATCGATATCACAGACGTCCAGCCGGGACGCTACAACGCTGAAGGTCAGACGAGTCTCCACACGAGCTGCTGTGCTCTGAGGATCTTCTCAAGGGTCTGATGTGCTTTATTTCAGATTACAGCGAAACCCAGCTTCCAGGTGCCAGAGTCAGACTTCAGTAATAATGTAGTTCGCTGTGACATTGACTACACCGGAAACGCCGCGCACGCATCCGGCTGCAGCGGTGACGCCGTAAGTGACAACGCTTTCTTCACTCTTACTGAAAGAAACCAGCTCGTAGTCAATCCTGCAATCCTTCTCTTCACAGACACTAGGACTCGAGAGAACCCAGGAGCAGTGAACATCACCACGATCACAGACCGGCTGTGTTTACTGTGCAGAATTATGACAGGAAACCCATCTGAACAGATGCATCGACCCAGCTAACAAACACATGTTTCCCAACATTCCCTTTCAATTCAAATTATGAATTATTTCAGAGTGTTTTTAATCATAAAAGAGCGCTTCACTCGGTTTTGTGAACATTAGTGAACGTTTCATTCTAACACTTTTAAAAACAGTTTGAGAATGTTACATTTGAATGTTCTTTCATCATCAAAATCACCCATTTTTTTAAAGAATATTTTTTTTTCTTGCTTATTCAAAAACTTTACTAAAAAAAAGTTATTGAAGGTTATTTTAGGAATGATCTGTCCTAACATTTCTGTAACTTTTAAAAACATTCTGAGAACCTTCTCTGTTAGCTGGGTATTTTATCTTAATTAGTGTAAAATAATGAGCAAACTCCATCCAGTCGTAGATGTAGTGTTTTTGTCTTGTTTTCTTTTTTTAAGAGTCTGTGTTTGCAACTTTATATCTATGTTAATCGTAATGTTTCTACAAATAGTTAGATTTAGTTTTAATGATGTGTGCAAAAGAAAAAAAAGAAAAAAAAGAATGCTTACTAAGAGCTTTTCAGATTTATGTTTAGACATATTTATATTTTCAGCCTCTTAAAGAGCTAGTGATATTAGGAGTCCACTGTAGATTAGGAGACAAACTTCAATAAACAGATGAGGAATATGTTTTCTTAATTTTCATGTGTTCTTATTATTTAAATGAAGAGGATGTAACAGAGTGTGTGTCTGTGTGTTAGTGAGAGTGATAGAGAAAGAGTGTGTGTGTGTGTGTGAGTAAGAGAGCTAGAGTGTGTGTGTGTGTGTGTGTGTGTGAGTAAGAGAGCTAGAGTGTGTGTGTGTGTGTGTGTGTGTGTGTGTGTGTGTGTGTGAGTAAGACAGCTAGAGTGGTGTGGTGTGTGTGTGGTGTGTAAGACAGCTAGAGTGTGTGTGTGCACTTTAGATGGGTTTAATACAGAGCAGAGCACTGGTCACCATACTTGGCTGTATGTCACGTCACTAACACTGTCACTACTTCAGTAAAAGGTAGGATGTTTTCTCTCACTTAAAGATTTCATATTTAACCAACATTTCAGCAAACAAGCCTTTCATGGAATCTGATCCTTGTGTGGCTTCCACTTAGATTTATGCTCTCCTAACATGACCTGAACCATTTTACATTTGTTAAAATTAATGTAAAATTATAATTTATAAAAATAATCTCAGTTTAATTAAAATGAGGTTAAAAGTTATTTATGTTTATATAAATATATTTTTTAAGTAAAAAAGACCGGAGGCGTGAATATGAACGTGTGTAGGCTCTCTCTCTCTCTCCTCTCTCTCTCTCTCTCTGTGTGTGTGTGTGTGTGTGTGGTGTGTGTGTGTGTGTGTGTGTCGCCCTCTGCTGGTCTGTGTGTGTATCTGCGCGTGCGCGTGTGTGACGGGGCCGCGCGCGCTGAGGAGGCAGAAGGAGGCGCGCGCTCGCGACACATTCTTCAGATGATCCGCTAATAATCATCAGAAACACCGACAGGACAATCAGCGGAGCGGGAACGAGGTACAACACACACACACGGGACACGAGACACCGACACACCGGCGGGAGACCGGAGAAACACGGAGAGAGAGAGAGAGAGAGAGAGAGAGAAAACATCTGAGGGATGCTAAAGCTAAAGCTAAAGCTAGAAACAATAGACACAGACAGAGATAAAACACACACACTCAGAGGACACTGTACACCACACTGACAGAGGATGCACCTTCATCATCATCATCATCATCATCTCATGAATATCCATCAGTCTGTTTTTCGCGCTCCAGTTCTCGATTCATTGTGTTGATGTGAATCATGAGCATCAGTGACTCGTTTCTTCATGATTCTTCTCTTATTGACAGATTCATCATTTATTCTGCACAAAAAATGTTTCATGGTTTTTCATCAGAGTGTAAATAACTCTGAAACGACTTTATTGTCCCCTCGTGTCATCATCTGCTGGTGAATGTGGACCAGGGGTTAATTAGATATTCCGTTATACAGTTAGATTAAACTCACCATTCAGCTCTGATAGCCACGCCCACCGTCCAATCCCGTGCTGACGGAGGGGATCAAGCCCCGCCCACTTCTTTTGTGTCTCTGATTCACTCCGAGTGACGTCACACGAGGGTAGTACTGTACAGTAGATGATGTTTGAGCCTGTAATGATGGAGTGTGTGTGTGTGTGTGTGTGTGTGTGTGTTGTGTGTGTGTGTGTGTCTCAAGAATGCTGACTAGAGATGGACGTTCCTGAATACCTGGATCTGGATGAGATTGACTTCACTGATGATTTACCTGTGAGTTTATGACTTTTATCAGATTCTTCATCAGATCAACTACTTTAGGCTCAAATGTTCACTCAAAGCTCCCTTAAGATTGTTATATTTTTAATAAATGATGTTATAAAATATTCCATCTTTTTATTAAGTGTTTTAACATTTTTATGCTTTTAATTTTAAGTAAGCATTTTTTAAAGGAATGATTAAATCACTTTTTTATTTTGTTTGCTGTTATTTTAAAATCCTTTATTAAATTTGTAATTTTTAGGGTTAGGGTTAGATTTCAGTTTAATTTAATTAATTTTTGTATGTATTTGTGTCTTTTTTATTATTATTATTTTAAACTAGCTTAAATGCAACATTTTTATGCTTTAACAAACTATTTTCTGATATCAGTTAATGGTCAGATGACATGCAATTAAACAAATAAAATATTTCACATTTTTTATAAATGTTGTGATTTATTTCTACCTTAATTAATAGATTTTTTGTTTTATTAGTGAAAATCTGATATGTTTTAGCCATACATTTTCTCACCATGAAAATAGCCACACAAACAGTTTAATATTTATTAAAAATACTTTGTTTTTATTTTAAAATATTGGTTTCAATTTAATAAATAAAAAAAATTATCAATGTAAATATTTTATTTAGTTAGTTTTTATTTTTAAATAATTTATCAACTACAAATGAAGATTCTTATTTTGCGTTTATGGTATTTTTTTATTATTTTTATTTAAAACGTAACTTTTTGATTCCATTGGGATGGAGTGTTGTGTGTTGTTTAGTCTCGCGATTAATTGAAGGTTTGTTGAGTTGGTGGGATGTTTATTGAGCTCCAGGAACAGCATCACTTCCCATCAGTCCTTCAGCATGATAACACACACACTGGGGGCTCATGGGTAATGTGTGTGACGCTCTTTAACCCTTCGCATGTCTTCTGTCTCAGTACTCGTCCAAGAGCATTCCTGAGCTGTGCCGGAGACACGATGCAGCGGTCGACGACAGACAGGGTACGAGCTCACGCTATTATCAGATTCATAACTATACTAGAGCTGCTTGAGCTGAGTTATGACACGATTGTCTTCTGTAGATCTGCTTCAAACAAACTTTAAATTAAAAATATATGATTTTGCACTTTTAGCAACTGAGTGGATCTGAATAATGATTGTATGTGTCATATTTAATAAAGTTTGCTTAATTGATTCTGTTCTTTTTGCTGCTGTTTTTGGTGTCTTTTTCTTTTTTTAAACATATTTAAAGAATGTTTTTTATTTTTGTTATTTTGTGTAAGTGTATTGTTTGGATTTTTGGAGTTTAAAAAAAGTATTTTTTCATTTTTATGAGTTAATTATTACCTTTTTATCAACTCTGCTCTAGTTAAACAGCTTGAAGTGGATATTAGATTATAAGTATGCATTTATAGAATCATTGATTCTTTTGCATTCTTATTTATAGCTGATAATCTGCCTAGTAACAGTCTTTTTTTTAATTAGGTTTACTTTCGCTTTTAATATTTGTTTAAATTATATAATTTTAGTTTTATTGATATTTTAAAACTGTATTTAAATGTTACTTTTTTATTTTATTTAGCAAGTGTTTTTTTTTAAATGTTTTTTTTTTAAAGCTTCTTAGTATCAATCTATTTTTATTTTAATATTTATTTCCGCTTTTTTTATAGTTGAGTTAATACATTTTTATTTTATTTTATTTGTTTTATTGATATTTTAAAACAATTTATTTAAATGTTACTTTTTTATTTAATTTTAGTGAGTATTTAATCTTGGTTTATTTTTTTTATTTTTATTAATTTAAATGTAATTCAACTTAATTTCAATTTATAGAATCATTGATTCACTTGTATTTTTATTCATTGCTGTTAAGCTGCCTAGTAACAATCCATTTTCATTTAAATAATTTTTTGTGTTTTATTTTTAAAAAAATTCAACATTTAAAAAATATATATATATAATTTTTTTTGTCAGTGTTTTATTTGGGTTGTTTGTTTTTATTTAAAAATGTAATTATTGATTTAATAATTGGCGTAGAACCAGTGTGTGCTGTAAAAAGGCACATTGCATCAGTGTTGAGGATGTTGTCGATGGCTGTTTCAGCTCCGTCCATCAGCTGGGCCCGCGGCGCGGCGTCTGGTGCAGCGGGGATCAAACCCACGGGCATCGCTGATGTCTACAGTAAGTTTCGGCCGGTCAAGCGCGTGTCTCCGCTCAAACACCAGCCGCAGGAGTCGGATCCGGAGAGCGAGGCCAAGAGCGCCGACGCCAGCAAGAGCCGAGGCCTGCTGCTGTTGGGAGAGCTGGAGCACTACGACCTGGACATGGACGAGATCCTGGACGTGCCCTACATCAAGTCTGAGAAGACGAGCGCCTCTAAAGCGCTGAAGCCCGACCTCAGGAAGCCCAAGCCAGCGGATCAGGACCGGCTCAGGGCTCAGAGCGCTCCACGGATCACAGCCAGACACGCTTCTGTCTGATAAAGACGACGGCGGCCCGAGCGCCTTCCCTCTTCAGCCGCCCAACGGCCCGAGACAGGACAAGCCCTGGAGAACACTTGGAGAAGCCGACGAGGAAATCAAGAAGACGCAGAACATCCTGAACATCGTGAGAGAAGGACAGATCTCTCTGCTGGTGAGAGCAGCTCCAATAATACACACCTGTGCTGACTGATGACTGCTTCTGTGCTGCAGGGACACACGTGTGTAAATATGAAGAACTTGTTGATGATTGTGTCTGTAGCCTCACTTGGCAGCGGAGAACCTGGAGCGGATCCGAGACGAGGACGAGAACAACCTGCTGCACGTGTCTGCGGCTCAGGGTCACACCGACTGTCTGCAGCACCTGACCTCACTGATGGGAGAAGACTGTCTGACCGAGAGGAACACACAGCAGCTGACGCCCGCCGGCCTGGCCGTCAGGGTACACACACACACACACACACGCACACGCACACACTGACACACACACACCTACACACACACACACGCACGTACACACTCACGCACACAGACACACACACACACACACACACGCACGTACACACTCACGCACACAGACACACACACACACGCACGCACACAGACACACGCACGCACACAGACACGCACACACACACGCACACAGACACGCACACACACACACACACGCACACACTAACTCACGCACACACACACTCACGCACACAGACACGCACACACGCACACACACACACGCACGTACACACTCACGCACACAGACACACACACACGCACGCACACACACGCATGTACACACTCACGCATGCAGACACGCACACACACACACCCCGCAGGACACTAGGACACACTCAATAACACTTCATCAGATCCAATCCCATCCCAAAAATACTGAGTATCGGCCGATACCGATATTGATCCGATACCAGCCAGGTGATTTTTTTATTTTTGTATTTATCGGTGTACAATTTCATTGTGTGTGTTGAACTGATCGACACTCTTTTGTGTCTTACAAACAATCTACTAAATATAGACAACTACTTTATAAAGAAAAATAACATGGGAAAAAAACATATACTGTATTTTCTGGACTATAAGTCGCACTTTTTTCATAGTTTGGCTGATCTTGCAACTTACAGTCAGGTGCGACTTATTTATCAAAATTAAATTGTCATGAACTGAGAGAAATGAACCAATGGAAAACATTACCGTCTCCGGCCGCTAGAGGGCGCTCTGTGCTGCTCAGTGCTGCTGTACTCTACACTGAACACAGAGCGCCCTCTAGCGGCTGGAGACGGTAATGTGAACTCTTGGTTCTTGGTTCTAAATAAATGCGACTTACATATGTTTTTTTCCTCGTCATGACGTAGTTTTGGACTGATGCGACTTATACTCAGGTCCGACATATAGTCCGAAAAATACAGTAACCATAATCTGACAAAAAAGCCTGTTAGTGGATTGATTCAGTAGCAACACTGCAAGAAATGATTCTCTGAGTGTTTGTGTCTTGTGTTCTAGAATAAATATCTAAAAATATCTTTGAATTAGGATGAATTCACTGTACAAATATAATTATTTAAGGTGTGTGTGTGTGTGTGTGTGTGTGTGTGTGTGTGTGCAGAACGGTCATCTGGAGTGTGTGCGCTGGATGGTGAGTGAAACCGAAGCCATCGCCGAGCTCAGCTGCACTCGTGAGCATCCCAGCCTCATCCACTACGCCGCGAGACACGGACAGGTGAGCATCACACACACACACACACACACACACACTCTCACACACACACACACTCTCACACACACACTCATCGATCACGTGTGTGTTGCAGGAGCGTGTTCTGCTGTGGCTGCTGCAGTACATGCAGGAGCAGGGCATCTCTCTGGACGAGGCGGATCAGAACGGGAACACGGCGGTGCATGTGGCGGCTCAGTTCGGACACCTCAGCTGCGTTCAGGTGCCGCTCCGTCTGAGAGAGAGAGACAGGAAGCAGCTCTCCTCCCATTTCCTGTTTCTCTGCTGAGGGACGCAGGGCTGTTCTGTTCTCTCACAGACAGAAAGAAAAACACTGACCACACGACACACATCAACCTAAGCTGCATTTATTCGTTTTTTATTGTATTTATAGAAAAACAGTAAAAACTGAAATATTACTCTTTTTAACTTTTTATTCATCAAAGAATCCTAAGAAAAGTTTCACAACTGTTTTCAACATTTATAATAATACGTCATCATATTACAATTCATGTGTAGAATTAATATAAAACACAGCTTTGATCACAGTATTAAATTATGTTTGAAAATATAATTAAAATAGAAAGCCATCATTTTAAATGGTAATAATATTTGTACAAAAATATCTGTAGTTTTGATCAAATAAATGCAGACTTCAGAAACTTCAAAAAAAAAAAGCAGAAGTATATATATATATATAATATGACTGCCATTGGGTAAGTGTTCATTAATTTTTAATTAGAGTTATGGAGTTATAAACAAATACACGTGTTATATTTGTGTGAAAAAAAAGAAAGTGATCTAGTGTTGACAACTTTTGAACACGCTGTTAGTAATTCAAGTCTTGTATGTAAATGAGCTCTGACATGATTGGCTCAGCTCATCATGGTGCTGCATATTTAAGTAGCTGCTGATATGTAAATGAGCTGATGCTGGTGTTTTTCAGCTTGGTTCAGTTCTGTTGGTCGTATCATCAAGGGTCCGTCACGCTACACTTTTCAATCCATTCACTTCTATTTGAAAGAACATAAACTTTAATATTGCAGTCACAGTTACAAACTGTCAATAGAGTGTTGTCAGTAGCACACAGAAGTCACAGTTTTGTGAAAAGTCTTCTCACGTGTGTGTGTGTGTGTGTGTGTGTGTGTGTGTGTGTGTGTGTGTTGCAGACTCTGGTGGAGTACGGATCGAACGTGACGGTGCAGAACCAGCAGGGCGAGCGGGCGTCCCAGAGTGCCGAGCGGCAGGGTCACAGCACCTGCTCCAGGTACCTGGTGGTGGTGGAGACCTGCATGTCTCTGGCCTCGCAGGTGGTCAAACTGACCAAACAGCTGCACGAGTAAGAGCCTTCATTCAGCTACAGCACATACACATTAGAAAACAAGTCTCAAGGGTCAATTTTGTCATGCATCATCTGAAAGCTGAATGTTTAAACTGTTTAAAGAAGGACAATATTTGAAAATCTGGAATCTGAGGTTGTAAAAAAAAATCTAAATAAGTTGTTCAGATGAAGTTCTTAGCAATGCATATTACTAATCAAAAATGAAGTTTTGATATATTTACAGTAGGAGATTTACTAAATATCTTCATGAACATGATCTTTACTTAATATCCTAATGATTTTTGTCATAAAAGAGAAATGTATAATTGTGACTCGTACAATGTATTGTTGTCTATTTCTACAAATATACGTCTGTGACACTGATGACTGCTTCTGTGCTAATGGGACACAAATATGATGCGTGTCTAGAGGACATTAGATCTTGAATGTTTAACTTTTTTGTGCCTCAGGTGAATTAGGTTAATATAAACCATAACGAGGGATATTTGAACTCCTTCATTAAACCAACTCAGCTGTTAGAAACTTAGAATTAAGTAAAGTTATAATGCTTTATATATTGGTCTACCCCAGTCTTCTGTATCACGACTGCAGACGGTTACATGCATGAGCTCTGAGTGACCCGAGCATGTGTGTGTGTGTGTGTGACTCAGACAGACGACGGCGCGAGTCGCTCTACAGAACCAGCTTCATCTGCTGCTGCAGACACACGAGCCCAGGTCTGACATCACACACACTTGCTCAAATCTCTGAATAATGAGTTTGGCTCCACACTCTCACTGAAGAATACTGTGCTCAGATACACACAGAAACTCAAAGATCTCCGCCACAGTGAGACAAAATAAAAGTCTGGTTTAACTTGAAGAAATTATGACAGAATTATATTACTTTTACACAGTAGAATGTATTAAGTAACAACAAAAATGGGTATAGTAGTAATAATAATAATACAATAATAATACTCAAATAATTTTTTAAGAAGCGGACAAAATAAAAGTTTGGTTTAACTTGAAGAAATTATGACAGATAGAGAGAATGTACTACTTAAAGTAGTTATAACAATAATAATGTTTGTTTTTAAAATTCAACGAGTTCTTTCAAATTAATTTGATTACATTTTACAAGATTAATTAAATTGTTAGTTTTCAGATTTTTTTTGTTGTTGTTGTTTTTGATAAGTTTATATTAAATCGTAAAACGCAGAATCCAAAAAAATACAAACCCTATAAAAATAAAACACGATAAAGCACTATTATTGTTTACAATGTTTACAATATTTTTTTTTAATTAAATTTAAAAGTCTAGAATAATTACAACAGCAAACACAGAATTAGTGAAAAGTAAAGCACAGATTTTACGGCACTATTATTGTAAATAATTAAAATGTTAAACCTTTATGAATTCAGTTAATTAGTCATCATTTCAGTTACTAAAATGTATTTAAACCAATAAAACTCCATAAATATACCAACGGAAGATGCAGAGTTTGGGCAAAATTATTTCATAAGATACTATTACTGTTAGAATTTGAATAAATTGTTAAACTGTTATGAATTCAATTGATTAGACATAATTTAGAAAATGTTAAACCACTATAAGTCCAGAAAAATTACGATGGAAGACACCGATCACTGCATCATGTTACTTGTACAGTAAATGCATCTTGAATCCAGAATGTTGAGATATTTATACTAGAACACAAGACACACACACTGAGTAAGAGAAGGATGTTCAGTCCTTTTCTCCGTGTCTCCTCAGCTCTCACGTGGAGTCGTGGCCTGAGATGATGCTGACGGCCGAAGCGGCTCCTGATGACGGTCAGTGGACACTGAAGCAGAGACACATGGACTCAGACCGCAGTCTGACCGGGGAGGCGGAGTCAGGGGCGGGGCCTGGAGCCGGACCAATGAGACGGCTGGGGCCGGGCGAGAGGCGGGAACTCAAACTGGCGCGTCTCAAGCAGATCATGCAGCGTTCGCTCAGCGAATCAGACGCAGAAGAGTCCAAACCGCCTCGACCCGAGCGGCCCACGCAGCTGTCCATCGCAGAGCCCGACGAAAACAAACACAAGTTCTCCTTGACGCACAGAACTCCCAAATCCATGGACGCTTGCAACCCGTCTCCGTCATCAGACCACAGCGACCCAGAAGCCAAACCCGAAGAGAAGCTCACCACCAGTCCCAAAAGTGCACTCAAGTCCCCGTCCTCCCGCAGGAAAACCTCGCAGAACCTCAAACTGAGAGTCACGTTTGACGAGCCGCCGCGGAAGGACGGACCAGCGCCGGACGCCAAAGTCCAGCCCAGCAAACGAGCGTTTGGGACGTTTCGCTCCATAATGGAAACCCTGAGCGGAAACCAGAACAGCAACAACAACAACACCCCCAAACACGCCGGGAAGAAGAGCGAATCCAAGAGCAAAAGCAAGACAAGCGCCGTTTAAAACTAGAAACTGATTCAAATCCAGCAGCTGCTCGATGACATCCATCTTTTCAACAATAACACACTCTCATACATCTGCGTTTTCAAACAGTAGTTTCACAGTTCTGTGATTGTGTACAGACTCTACAATCAAAAACCAGCAGAGGGTGACAGCCGTACAGCAAACGAACGAACGAACAAACGAATCATTAAATGATTCGGTGCACAGGACTCTCGAAGGATCCAGCGCTGCACCTTCAGTTTCTGATTGATTTCAAAACTCTAATACATTTTATATGTCATCTGTATTGTTTTGGGTTTAAGTATGGATTTATAATTTAACTATTATGTTTGAATGCAAGAAACACTATATTATTCGAATCTTTGTAACGACATTTGGCCATTAAAATAAAGACGTTTTCAACTGAGCTAATCGTCAGATGGGGGAAGAAACCGAATCGAGAAAATGTTCGACACCGTTTCTGAAAAATGAAGGTCTTAAATCAAAGCAGAAAGTCTTTAATTCATACAGTTTTGGCATTAAATGTTACATGCATTGCTAAAAAAAAAACATCTTTGTTTTCCAGTACAAAAAAACATCCTTAATTGAAATTTACAGGAGATGCAAAATTAGGATTTGAAGTCTTGTTTTGAGAAATTGCACAAAATGAAGTAACCGATATCTCCCAAAGGTGGATTACATTTTTAGCTCATTGGCAGATATTTGTTCTTGTTTCAATCATAAATTCACTTCATTTTGATCCATTTATCAGAAAACAAGACGTCTTGCCATTTTTGCATGAAACAGAAACCCTGCTCAACTATTCACACATGCATTAGTCGCATTTAATGCGTTCAGCAGATGAGAACGATCTGAACGTGAGCGAGTTTCCCTGAAGACATGAACTCTGAACCCAGTTTAATGCTCGTGAAAGGAGAATATTGTATTCCAGGAGCCGATGTGTGCTGATGAATCAGAGCTCGTTTACAGGCGCTCGGCTCCGAAACAGCAGCTTTAATTGGAGCCGGATGAGAGAGAGAGAGAGAGACAGAGAGAGACAGAGAGAGAGAGAGAGAGAGAGAGAGAGAGACGGTGTGTTTAAGGCTGTGTGCAGCATGAAAATGGAGCAGACGAGCGCTTGATTTGACAGGAGGAGAGTCGTCTATAGATTTTTGTGTCCATTGTTTGGCTTATTTGTGTGCTGCTTTACTCAGTCAATCAAATATAATTGACAGCGCTGTGCTGCTGTTGTTTCTGGATGACAGCAGTTAATGCCGCCGGAAAACAGCTGTGGAAACTTTCTGTGTGAACGATGGGAAAAGGTTTCTGCAGAACGGTGACAGTCGAGCGCATTAATTGACACAGATGAGGGATAATACCATAATCAACCTTTAATTGTGCTGCTTCTGTTCCACACAATCACATCCGTTCACATGAAACTGATCCTCACAGTCTGTGTCCGGTTGGAACCAAGGATTGTTGTTTTATTAAATGGTCGTAAATTTTTTTAACTAAAAAATGAGATGTATCTGATCAGCAACTTCAGATTAATGAGTGAATGTGATAACAAAATCAGTTTAATGTTATTTTACACTCTTGAAAATGAAGGTGCTTCACGATGCCATAGAAGATCCTGTTGTGTCTAAATGGTTCCATAAAGAACCTTTAACATCTGTTTCACAAAAGCTTCTGTGTGATGAAGGAAGGTTCTTTAAGCACCTTTATTTTTAAGAGTGTATCCGTGAAGAAATTCTTTATTTCAAACTACACATAAACCACACCAAAAAACTATGATGCAAAAAACTGAAAATGACCTGTATTAACCCCAATGGAAGGAATGGAATGGAATTTAATCTAGTTCCAAATTTATAGAAGCCCAGTCAAGTCACCTTTATTTATAAAGTGCTTTAAACAAAATACATTGCGTCAAAGCAACTGAACAACATTCATTAGGAAAACAGTGTGTCAATAATGCAGAATGATAGTTAAAGGCAGTTCATCATTGAATTCAGTGATGTCATCTCTGTTCAGTTTAAATAGTGTCTGTGCATTTATTTGCAATCAAGTCAATGATATCACTGTAGATGAAGTGACCCCAACTAAGCAAGCCAGAGGTGACAGCGGCAAGGAACCGAAACTCCATCGGTGACAGAATGGAGAAAAAACCTTGGGAGAAACCAGGCTCAGTTGGGGTCAGTTCTCCTCTGACCAGACGAAACCAGTAGTTCAATTCCAGACTGCAGCAAAGTCAGATTGTGCAGAAGAATCATCTGTTTCCTGTGGTCTTGTCCTGGTGCTCCTCTGAGACAAGGTATTTACAGGGGATCTGTATCTGGGCTCTAGTTGTCCTGGTCTCCGCTGTCTTTCAGGGCAGTAGAGGTCCTTTCTAGGTGCTGATCCACCATCTGGTCTGGATACGTACTGGATCCGGGTGACTGCAGTGACCCTCTGATCTGGACACAGACTGGATCTGGTGGCTACGGTGACCTCGGAACAAGAGAGAAACAGACAAATATTAGCGTAGATGCCATTCTTCTAATGATGTAGAAAGTATGGTGTTATGTGAAGTGTTTCCGGTTCCGGTTCACCTAATTAATGCAGCCTAAAAATCCTTTAACGGATTTGGATATTAAAAGCATATTAGTATGTTCTGTGTAAGCCAGGTTAAAGAGATGGGTCTTTAATCTAGATTTAAACTGCAAGAGTGTGTCTGCCTCCCGAACAATGTTAGGTAGGTTATTCCAGAGTTTAGGAGCCAAATAGGAAAAGGATCTGCCGCCCGCAGTTGATTTTGATATTCTAGGTATTATCAAATTGCCTGAGTTTTGAGAACGTAGCGGACGTAGAGGAGTATAATGTAAAAGGAGCTCATTCAAATACTGAGGTGCTAAACCATTCAGGGCTTTATAAGTAATAAGCAATATTTTAAAATCTATACGATGTTTGATAGGGAGCCAGTGCAGTGTGGACAGGACCGGGCTAATATGGTCATACTTCCTGGTTCTAGTAAGAACTCTTGCTGCTGCATTTTGGACTAGCTGTAGTTTGTTTACTAAGCGTGCAGAACAACCACCCAATAAAGCATTACAATAGTCTTACCTTGAAGTCATAAATGCATGGATTAACATTTCTGCATTTGACATTGAGAGCATAGGCCGTAATTTAGATATATTTTTGAGATGGAAAAATGCAGTTTTACAAATGCTAGAAACGTGGCTTTCTAAGGAAAGATTGCGATCAAGTAGCACACCTAGGTTCCTAACTGATGATGAAGAATTGACAGAGCAACCATCAAGTCTTAGACAGTGTTCTAGGTTATTACAAGCAGTGTTTTTAGGCCCTGTGATTAACACCTCTGTTTTTTCTGAATTTAGCAGTAAGAAATTACTCATCATCCAGTTTTTTATATCGACTATGCATTCCATTAGTTTTTCAAATTGGTGTGTTTCACCGGGCTGCGAGGAAATATAGAGCTGCGTATCATCAGCATAACAGTGAAAGCTAACACCATGTTTCCTGATGATATCTCCCAAGGGTAACATATAAAGCGTGAAGAGTAGCGGCCCTAGTACTGAGCCTTGAGGTACTCCATACTGCACTTGTGATCGATGTGATACATCTTCATTCAACGCTACGAACTGATGGCGGTCATATAAGTACGACTTAAACCATGCTAATGCACTTCCACTGATGCCAACAAAGTGTTCAAGTCTATGCAAAAGAATGTTGTGTTCAATTGTCAATTGAGGGAAAAAAATCTAAGTTCCCGGTCACTAATGATCAAGGGCAGCAGAGGGTTAAATACAAAAGGGTTGAGGAGGAAATGAATGTTTGTTTTTCACGAGTTGCATGAAGCGCTGCATGAAGCGCTTCTGTCACGAGACTCGGTCACATGACAGGCTTCACACTCTCTCTCTGTGTGTGATTGTGTGTGTGTGTGTGTGTGTGTGAGGTGTATCGGCTGCTGTAGCTGAAGATGTCAGAGGAGAGGGGTTCTTCAGCGCAGACGGAGGAAGACGAGGATCTGTTCGTCAGCGCGATGGAGGTGAGATCAAGCTTCACTGACCCCCCACGGAGGATCGACACGCCCTTCTGATCACACTCTCTGATCACTAATCAATATTCATAATCAGCCAAACATCAGCGGCGTATTTCCATCTGATTCTGACTCATTTCATTGAATTACATGAGAGTAGATGCGAGCGCGCATGCGCAGCAGGGCTCTCTCCGCGCGTCAACACTGCGTCGCGTCAGCGCAGACACGCGATATTACCGAAACAATCATCTTTTCACATTAGAAGCGTGTTCAGTTTATATTAGATTCATTTTCAGCTATTACAGACTACATTGATAATATTAGTGTTATTTTGACATTTGCCCAAATATGTCAGTGTATGTGTTTATTATATATATATATATAGCATTATGATTCTGAATAGCAAATAAGACATTAACTCATTAAATATGCGTTCATCTGAATGCATTTCCATACATCTGAAGATTGGATGAATCTAGTTTGATTTTGTCTTAATATCAGACTTTAAGATTTGCATTCTGGCTTTATCTTTTTATCACTCCATGCATCCGAAAATACTGTAACAGACCGAAAACAAACACATTTTTACCATGTTTTAGGAGTGAAATGTTGTATAAATCAGTGTGAATGAAATATGAATAAAAAGGAATAAAGGAAGTTTAAATCAGGAATAAAACGTTGAAGTTTGGTGTTTGTAAGAGAAAAATCTCTTTACAGATTTGGGTTTTAAATCTACAGACACAAATGGATAAGTGCAATGAAATAAGCACTTAAATGTGTGTTTTTGCATGTTTAATTTCCACTAATTGAAAGAAGACGTGTGATAAGGAAACAGAAAAGAGCCAGATCTCATCTATCAGACAGTCATATCGTCTCATGTGATTCTGGTTTACAGCAGATTCTGAGAACCTTCACACTTCCTGTGCTTCTGCTCATGAGTGTGTCCTGTGAGAGACACAGGTGTGTGACAGGAGTGTGTGAACATTAACTTAGCATTTTTGATTCCAGTAGTTTCTGTAGATCTACTGAAAAAAGTTAGATGCAAAGAAAAAAAAAACATTTAGTTTATAATATGTTAATTAACTTATTATAATTATATATATTATTAAAATAATTAAAGTTAAGTTATTATATAATGTATAAATAATATTATATATTTTAAAATAACAATGCAATGGTATAATACATAATAATATTATACATTTTTTAATAATATTATTTTAGAATATATTATTATTATATAATGTAATAATATATATTTTATAATTATAAAATAATATATATATAAAAATTAAATATTATTTTATAATATATAATAATGTAATATTCTATTTTTATTCTAATATTGTTTTATAATATATTATTATAAATAATATAATAATATTCAATATTTAAACATTATAATATTATTTAACAATATCTAATAATTATATTTATAATATTATATATTTAAAAAAATCAAATATTGTATAATATAAAATAATATTGTATATTTTAAAATTATTGTATTCTTTTATACAATATATAATAATATATATTAAAAATATTATACAATTTTATAATATATTATTAATGTAATTATATTATATATTTTAGAATTATAATATGATTGTATAATATAATATAATATTATATATTATAAAAAATTTTATATTCTAGTTTCACCTGAGCTGTGTGTGGAGGCGTGTCATTTCCTGCATTTTTTTAATTAGGAAATGAGCTTTATATTTTAAGGGTGAAAGTTGTATATCTTCTTTTTTTCACATTGTTTTTGTTGTTATGGAAACGACTCTAAACTCGCTCGTCATTGGTCAGCTGTCAAAAAGGAACTCGATGTAGGGCGGGGTTTTGCTTTTCAGAAAAGCCGATCTTTTGGTTTGCTTTGACTGTTGTCCTGTAAAGGTGTCCTGTGTCCTGGTGTTGTTATTCTCTGATGAACGCTGTGTGTTTTCTCTCTCTCTCAGTCTCCAGAAGCAGCTCGTCTGTCTGCAGAAGACCTCAGCCCCAGCTCTAACGGACCCCGAGACGATGACCCCGACGACCTCTTCGCCGGTCTGTGACTCCCGAATCACGTTCTCAGAGTCTGTAGATGTTCACACCCGTCTCCGATCCAGTAATGAGCCGTTTACATATTCAGAGTGTGTCACTTCACGATTGGATAGTTTTGAGAATGCTCTGTTTCTATTGGCTCAGAACCTCAATGTCACACGTACTGCTGGTCAGATGTTCGCGATGTTTTTTTTTTTTTTTATGAAAGAAATTCATGCTTCTATTCATCATTGATTTATTAAACAGATCGGCATTTTTAACACTACACACTTTTTCTGTTCTTTGTGTTTTTTATTTTTACTTTTTATTATATATTTTATATGTATATAATTGATAATAATAATCAGAAATGTTTCTCGAGCAGTAAATCATCATATTATTCTGATTTCTGAAGATCATGTGACACTGAAGACTGGAGGAATGATGCTGAAAATACAGCGGAGCATCACAGAAATACATTACACTTTAACACAGATTCACACAGAACACAGATGTTTTACATAGCTAAAATATTTCAAATTTTTACTGTATTTTTTATTAAATAAATGCAGCTTTGGTGAGCAGAAGAGACTTCTTTCAGAGACATTAAACCCATGGCATCTAGTTAATAATCAGCTGAACTGAGAGTTATCTGAACTCTTTCAGAAGCGACGGAGGAAGTGTCTCTGGACAGTCCGGAGCGTCAGCCGATCCTGTCAGACGGACCGTCTCCTGCCATCACACCGGTCAGCATCAGCCCCAGAGTGGACGTGTTTGACCGCTCGCCGGACCTGGTGAAGCACCGCATCTCATCATCTCATTATATCACATATCACACAATCACATTAAAGACATTCAGACATTTATTTTCACATTCAGAGTGATTTATGATTTGGTGAAGTCAGATGAAAAAGGACTGAGCTACATCTGTCTGAAGTCACTTTAGAGGAAAACTGATCTAAACTGATTTCTCCCCGTTCTGCCATTATAATCATTATTGGATTAATAATCAAAGTACAGCTGTTTTTTATTGCATCTTTGTTGTTATAAACAAGAAACAATGTATAAAAATGAAAAGTATTTAAGAAAAAGACTGCAAACCATCCTTCTCTTACTCAGTGTCTGTGTCTTGTGTTCTAAACATTCATGAATCAAGATGCATTTATTGTATTTTTGTTATTTTTTGAGTTTTTGCCTAAAACAAGGAAAAATATCTACCAATATTTTTCAAATATTTTTGCTTGTTTTAAGCAAAAACTAACACATTTAAAAAAACAAAAACAAGACTTAATATCTTAAATCATGTTACTTGTACAGTAAATGCATCTTGATTCATGAATGTTTAGATATTTATACTAGAACACAAGACACAAACACTGGGGTAAGAGAATCATCTTTTGCCATAAAACAAAAAGAAAAATGTTGAAATCACTTAAGTGTGTTTATTACAAATGCATTAATTATTAAAAATAGAAAAGCAGTTGAATCAAGCAGCGAGTGATTCCCTCTTTTCTTTTATTGTTTGATTAATATGAATGCGACGGACATCGTGTGATGCACGGATCTAATGTCATGTTACACATCTGATGTTTTTCCCCAAATCTTCACTTAAGACATAACAGATTATGTTTGCGTGAATACTTCAATATTTTTCACCTGCTGTAAACACATTTGTTTCTCACATTTACTGGACTTTTCCTCTCTAGGATGAAGAAGAAGAGGAAAACAGGGACACATTTGACATCCAGATCTCAGTTTCTGACCCTGAGAAAGTTGGTAAAGTGTTATTTATATATATATTTACTTTATATTAATAATACTTTATATTATATTATTTATTTAGATTTATATTATTGTATTTGTTATATTTGTTTATATTTATACATATTTATTTACTTATTTATTTTACGTATATATCACAGAATATACATACTTTGTTTTAGATAATTTATTTTGATTAGTTTTATTAGTTTATTAGTTTTTTTATATATATGTTTATATATTATTTATTTAGTATTATTGTATTTGTTTATATATATTTTTTTATATAAAATTGTATATTTATTTATTTATTTTACATGTATATTTCATGGAATATATATACTTTATTTTATATTTTTTATTTTTATTTTTATTATTGTTTTTGTTAAATATATTTCATATATATTTTTATTTTTATTTACTTATCATATATATAAATGGAAATTTGTCTTTATTAACTCATACTGTTTGTGTTTGTATATATATTTCATTTTTATCAATATTAATACCTTTTTACATATACTTTATTGTCTATAATTTATTTATTAAGATTTACCACAGTTTCTTGTGTATTCGTGCACACATGATGATTCTGATTGTGATGAATTTCTTTGATTTCTAGGTGACGGCATGAATGCGTTCATGATCTATAAAGTGACGACTAAAGTAAGAAGAGCTTCAGATTGTGGTCTGAGATGATGTGGATCTTCTGGAAGATGTGTGTGACTCTGTCTCTTTGTTTTTCAGACCAGTCTGTCCATATTCAGCAGAGACGAGGTGTGTGTCAAGAGGCGCTTCAGTGATTTTCTGGGTCTGCACAGTAAACTAGCCTCAAAGTACATGCACATGGGCTTCATCGTCCCTCCTGCGCCTGAGAAGAGCATCGTGGGTAAGTCTGTGCACGTATGATCAGAGACGTGTTCTGATGGTGTCATATCAATGATGAGCTCATGTGTGTGTGTGTGTGTGTGTTTCAGGAATGACGAAGGTCAAAGTGGGGAAAGAGGATCTGTCATCGGTGGAGTTTGTAGAGAAGAGAAGATCTGCTCTGGAAAGGTTTTCAAACTAATTAATTAAAGAGAAATGTGCAAGGGCTGGGTTGATTTCTTGATTGTAATCGATTCTCATTCTGATGAATCGATATCGATTCTTTTATAAAATGTAATGTGTAATTGATATGATATTTGTAGCTCCACCCATCCAGTAATGTGAATCATCTTTGTGCTTGAGTAACACAATATCATAATGCATTATGTGTAAAAGTAAGTTTCCAGCACTGGAGGTGACGGTCATCTCTTCCTCTTTACTACTAGTTATAGCAGCAAATAAACACGAACGAACATCAGAGGAATCATAACAGCTCACTGAAATGAATCAGTTAGTGTTTGATCCGAGGAAAGACATCAGTGAAACAGATTGAGATCAATAACGTCACATGTACCTCAGGAAGGACATTCAAGGACCATCAACTCAATAGTCAGTCAACATTTACTGGACCTGATTGGCTAAATATCCAAATGACTCAGTATTGGATTGAGATTCATAAACCCAAGCGAATGAATCGAATCGATGCCCAGGCCTAGATGGCTCTCTCTGTTTTCTGTTGGTCTGATGCGCTGGAAAGATCATTCGTGTTCTGCTCTTTTGTGGCTAAAAGGTTAAGCAAGAAATATTAGATAAATAATAATGGAGGTGTGCTGCTGTGTTGTCGTTCTCTCCGCTGCTGATCGCTGCTGTGCTCCTGGTTTTGCACAAACTGATGAATCGAATAAAAATTACAGTTAAGTGAGGCGCTGACATTTCTCTGCCCTTTTTATCCGTCCGCTGACTGACGTGAAGGTCAGCGTCTCGGCTCTTACAGAATTGGGTGCTGATGGGAGATGTGTGTTTGTGCTGCAGGTATCTGCTGAGGACGGTCAAACACCCAGCGCTGCTCAAAGACCCCGATGTCCTGCAGTTTCTGGAGAGTTCAGAGGTACCCTCGCCGTTTCTGTTAATCATAGAGATGTTTTATATGGGCTCATCATATAGTTACTGAGACAGTTACTGAGCTGATCTGAATAAGCTACATCTGTCTGTAGTTTGCTGCATTTCGTACCTTTAATACATTTGCATTAACAATAACTAGAGGTAACCCCTACTATTGAACATGTGTTAAAATTTCCACTGTTCTTGTGAGTATAATTATGGAAGCTCATTTCTGTAATGGGATGAAAAAATGTCAAAACGGTAATTGTAATCAATTATCTCTGAATTGAGATATAAACTCAGAATTACAAGAAATATACTCTGAGTTGAGATATAAACTCAGAATTACAAGAAATATACTCTGAATTGAGATATAAACTTAGAATTACACGAAATATACTCTGAATTGAGATATAAACCCCGAATTACTGGAAATATACTCTGAATTGAGATATAAACTCAGAATTACAAGAAATTAACCCTGAATTTAGATATAAACTCAGAATTACAAGAAATTAACTCTGAATTGAGATATAAACTCAGAATTACAAGAAATATACTCTAAATTGAGATATAAACTCAGAATTACAAAAAATATACTCTGAATTAAGATATAAACTCAGAATTACAAGAAATATACTCTGAATTGAGATATAAACTCAGAATTACAGGAAATATACTCTGAATTGACATATAAACTCAGAATTACAAGATATATACTCTGAATTAAGATATAAACTCAGAATTACAAGAAATTAACTCTGAATTGAGATATAAACTCAGAATTACAAAAAATATACTCTGAATTAAGATATAAACTCAGAATTACAAGAAATTAACTCTGAATTGAGATATAAACTCAGAATTACAAGAAATTAACTCTGAATTGAGATATAAACTCATAATTACAAGAAATTAACTCTGAATTGAGACATGAACTCAGAATTACAAGAAATATACTCTGAATTGAGATATAAACCCTGAATTACAGGAAATATACTCTGAATTGAGATATAAACTCAGAATTACAAGAAATTAACTCTGAGTTGAGATATAAACTCTGAATTGCAAGAAATTAACTCTGAGTTGAGATATAAACTCAGAATTACAAGAAATTAACTCTGAATTGAGATATAAACTCAGAATTACTAGAAATCAACTCTGAATTGAGATATAAACTCAGAATTACAAGAAATTAACTCTGAACTGAGATATAAACTCGGAATTACAAGAAATATACTCTGAATTGAGATATAAATTCCAAATTGCAAGAAAAAAACTCATAATTGGAAGAAATAAACTCAGAATTACAAGAAATTAACTCTGAATTGAGATATAAACTCTGAATTGCAAGAAATTAACTCTGAGTTGAGATATAAACTCAGAATTACAAGAAATTAATTCTGAATTGAGACATGAACTCAGAATTACAAGAAATATACTCTGAATTGAGATATAAACCCTGAATTACAGGAAATATACTCTGAATTGACATATAAACTCAGAATTACAAGATATATACTCTGAATTAAGATATAAACTCAGAATTACAAGAAATTAACTCTGAATTGAGATATAAACTCAGAATGACAAGAAATATACTCTGAATTGAGATATAAACTCAGAATTACAAAAAATATACTCTGAATTAAGATATAAACTCAGAATTACAAGAAATTAACTCTGAATTGAGATATAAACTCTGAATGGCAAGAAATTAACTCTGAGTTGAGATATAAACTCAGAATTACAAGAAATTAACTCTGAATTGAGATATAAACTCATAATTACAAGAAATTAACTCTGAATTGAGACATGAACTCAGAATTACAAGAAATATACTCTGAATTGAGATATAAACCCTGAATTACAGGAAATATACTCTGAATTGAGATATAAACTCAGAATTACAAGAAATTAACTCTGAGTTGAGATATAAACTCTGAATTGCAAGAAATTAACTCTGAGTTGAGATATAAACTCAGAATTACAAGAAATTAACTCTGAGTTGAGATATAAACTCAGAATTACAAGAAATTAACTCTGAATTGAGATATAAACTCAGAATTACTAGAAATCAACTCTGAATTGAGATATAAACTCAGAATTACAAGAAATTAACTCTGAACTGAGAGATAAACTCGGAATTACAAGAAATATACTCTGAATTGAGATATAAATTCCAAATTGCAAGAAAAAAAACTCATAATTGGAAGAAATAAACTCAGAATTACAAGAAATTAACTCTGAATTGAGATATAAACTCTGAATTGCAAGAAATTAACTCTGAGTTGAGATATAAACTCAGAATTACAAGAAATTAATTCTGAATTGAGACATGAACTCAGAATTACAAGAAATATACTCTGAATTGAGATATAAACCCTGAATTACAGGAAATTAACTCTGAATTGAGATATAAACTCAGAATTACAGGAAATATACTCTGAATTGACATATAAACTCAGAATTACAAGATATATACTCTGAATTAAGATATAAACTCAGAATTACAAGAAATTAACTCTGAATTGAGATATAAACTCAGAATGACAAGAAATATACTCTGAATTGAGATATAAACTCAGAATTACAAAAAATATACTCTGAATTAAGATATAAACTCAGAATTACAAGAAATTAACTCTGAATTGAGATATAAACTCTGAATGGCAAGAAATTAACTCTGAGTTGAGATATAAACTCAGAATTACAAGAAATTAACTCTGAATTGAGATATAAACTCAGAATTACAAGAAATTAACTCTGAATTGAGACATGAACTCAGAATTACAAGAAATATACTCTGAATTGAGATATAAACCCTGAATTACAGGAAATATACTCTGAATTGAGATATAAACTCAGAATTACAAGAAATTAACTCTGAATTGAGATATAAACTCTGAATTGCAAGAAATTAACTCTGAGTTGAGATATAAACTCAGAATTACAAGAAATTAACTCTGAATTGAGACATGAACTCAGAATTACAAGAAATATACTCTGAATTGAGATATAAACCCTGAATTACAGGAAATAAACTCTGAATTGAGATATAAACTCAGAATTACAAGAAATTAACTCTGAGTTGAGATATAAACTCTGAATTGCAAGAAATTAACTCTGAGTTGAGATATAAACTCAGAATTACAAGAAATTAACTCTGAGTTGAGATATAAACTCAGAATGACAAGAAATTAACTCTGAATTGAGATATAAACTCAGAATTACTAGAAATCAACTCTGAATTGAGATATAAACTCAGAATTACAAGAAATTAACTCTGAACTGAGATATAAACTCGGAATTACAAGAAATATACTCTGAATTGAGATATAAATTCCAAATTGCAAGAAAAAAACTCATAATTGGAAGAAATAAACTCAGAATTACAAGAAATTAACTCTGAATTGAGATATAAACTCTGAATTGCAAGAAATTAACTCTGAGTTGAGATATAAACTCAGAATTACAAGAAATTAACTCTGAATTGAGACTTGAACTCAGAATTACAAGAAATATACTCTGAATTGAGATATAAACCCTGAATTACAGGAAATTAACTCTGAATTGAGATATAAACTCAGAATTACAGGAAATATACTCTGAATTGACATATAAACTCAGAATTACAAGATATATACTCTGAATTAAGATATAAACTCAGAATTACAAGAAATTAACTCTGAATTGAGATATAAACTCAGAATGACAAGAAATATACTCTGAATTGAGATATAAACTCAGAATTACAAAAAATATACTCTGAATTAAGATATAAACTCAGAATTACAAGAAATTAACTCTGAATTGAGATATAAACTCTGAATGGCAAGAAATTAACTCTGAGTTGAGATATAAACTCAGAATTACAAGAAATTAACTCTGAATTGAGATATAAACTCAGAATTACAAGAAATTAACTCTGAATTGAGACATGAACTCAGAATTACAAGAAATATACTCTGAATTGAGATATAAACCCTGAATTACAGGAAATATACTCTGAATTGAGATATAAACTCAGAATTACAAGAAATTAACTCTGAATTGAGATATAAACTCTGAATTGCAAGAAAGTAACTCTGAGTTGAGATATAAACTCAGAATTACAAGAAATTAACTGTGAATTGAGACATGAACTCAGAATTACAAGAAATATACTCTGAATTGAGATATAAACCCTGAATTACAGGAAATAAACTCTGAATTGAGATATAAACTCAGAATTACAAGAAATTAACTCTGAATTGAGATATAAACTCTGAATTGCAAGAAATTAACTCTGAGTTGAGATATAAACTCAGAATTACAAGAAATTAACTCTGAGTTGAGATATAAACTCAGAATTACAAGAAATTAACTCTGAATTGAGATATAAACTCAGAATTACTAGAAATCAACTCTGAATTGAGATATAAACTCAGAATTACAAGAAATTAACTCTGAACTGAGATATAAACTCGGAATTACAAGAAATATACTCTGAATTGAGATATAAATTCCAAATTGCAAGAAAAAAACTCATAATTGGAAGAAATAAACTCAGAATTACAAGAAATATACTCAAGAATTTACAAGAAATATACTCTGAATTTAGAAATAAACTTTGAATTGAGAGATAAACTCAGAATTAAGAGAGAAACTCTACATTGAAATTAAGTGATATAAACTCATAACTACAAGAACTCTGAATTGAGATAAACTCCAAATTGCAAGAAATAATCTCAGAATTACAAGAAATAAACTTTGTTTTTTATGATTCTGCTACAAAAACTAAAAGTCTGAACTTTCAAGAAATTAACTCTTAACAGCAAGAATTCTGAGGTATAGATTTTGAGGTATAGACTTGCAATTAGGAGGGAAAACGTCACAGTTAGATTCATTTGTTTTATTCCTCACCTGAAAGAAGTTTTCATTTAAATGTGGTTTACTGGTGTTATGAAGATGATTCTTTTGAATGTATGATGAAAAAACACTGCAAGTAAACTTGACATCAGATTATACATGAAGAGGAACAGTCGTGTGTTCTGTACATTATATTACGTACAGCGCTCATAACATCACCAGTGTTGATAACATCACACTTTTGATGGTTTCCTGAATAACACACAGAACAGATCCAATGTGTTCTGCTCCTCCAGGCTCTGAGTTTCTCTTTAAAGGCCCAGAAGTGACTTTGGAATGTCTGTATTAAGTATGTATAATGGAAGACTGAGGCAATTGTAAAGGGCTAAACGCTCGGCCCGATTGAAAGCTATTTTTGCCCGTGGGTCCTCTGAGAGTTTTCCAGGGTGAAACGTATTAAATTGGACCGGCATTGAAATGTATGGGACTGGAGAAAATCCCTGTGCGCTGCGGGAGGAGAAACGCTCCCCGCGGGACGAGGGCTGAGCCGCGGCCTGTTAACCGGTTTGTTTGCCCTTATTTGTCATTTTATCCCAGCTGCCGCGAGCGGTTAGCACACAGGCGCTGAGTGGAGCCGGAATATTGAGGATGGTAAACAAAGCAGCCGACGCTGTCAACAAGATGACAATCAAGATGAATGAATCGGATGCGGTAAGGCTCGGATTTTTGGACTTGAATAATGAGACGAATTAATGAGCTGCTCTCTGGCTCCAATCCTAAAGTGTGTGTGTGTGTGTGTGTGTGTGGGAGAGAGAGAGCAGGGGTCAGGACATGTGACACGCGTGTGCTCTTTATACACTGAACACAGCTAACAGTCAATCACACTACTAAAAAATTATTCTTACTCAGTGTGTCTTGTGTTCTAGTATTAATATCTAAACATTATTAAATTGAGATGAATTTACTGTACAAGTAACATGATTTAAGTTTGTTTCTTTTCTGTAAAAAATAATAATAATATTAGTTTCTTCACTGATTGTGTGTTTGTGTATGAAGTGGTTTGAGGAGAAACAGCAGCAGTTTGAGAATCTGGACGTTCAGCTCAGAAAACTTCACGTTAGTGTGGAATCACTGGTGTGTCACAGGAAGGGTGAGAATACACATCATAACATAAAAACATGTTTGTGATCTTATACGCAACTAGTCCAAAGTTTGGGGTCAGTGTTTTTTGAGTCTGTTCTGCTCATCAAGGCTGCATTTATTTTATCAAAGATACAGTAAAAATTGTAAATATTATAGAATATAAAACAGCTGTTTTCTCTGTGAATACCCATTAAAATATAATTTATTTCTGTGATGCACAGCTGTATTATTAAGCATCATTACTCCAGTCTTCAGAAATGTTTCTTGAGCAGTAAATCATCATATTTTCATGATTTCTGAAGATCATGTGACACTGAAGACTGGAGGAATGATGCTGAAAATACAGCGGAGCATCACAGAAATACATTACACTTTAACACAGATTCACACAGAAAACAGCTGTTTCACATTACAATAATATTTTACTATTTTTACTGTATTATTGATCAAATTAATGCAGGCTGGGTGAGCAGAGAGACTTTGTAAACTGGTGATGTACAGTATATTCTGAATGAAGCCTCTTCTCTGTTCTCTCTGTGACTCTCAGAGTTGTCTGTGAACACGGCATTGTTCGCTAAAAGCGCGGCTATGCTTGGAAACTCGGAGGATCACACGGCGCTGTCGCGAGCTCTGTCCCAGCTGGCCGAGGTGGAGGAGAAGATCGAGCAGCTGCATCAGGAGCAGGCGAACGCTGACTTCTACCTGATCTCAGAGCTGCTGGGAGACTATGTGCGGCTCATCACCGCCGTCAGAGTGAGTGGAGCACATCCTCAGCAATATTTAGATGTTTTTGCTCCCTCAGATTCCAGATTTTCAAATATTGTCCTCCTAACAAACCAGACATCACTGGAGAG
>NW_020523335.1:35000-78158 GCF_003368295.1 Carassius auratus
CCGGCGAGCATCTCAGCTCTGCATACACGTCAGCAGGCCCAGGCCCGTCGTATTGGCAAGCTGTCACATGATGAAGGCTGTCGTGTGCGTCTGTAGATCTGCAGAAGAGTCTCTGAATGGATGATGCTTGACCTGCAGGTGTTTCTAACTCATTCTCACTCAAACAGGGAGAAAACAATGCTACACTGAGTCTTAGGTTTAGGATCTTTACGATGTGTTGCACTGTTATTGAACATTAAACTCACATGTGGATAAAACCCTGCAGTGAGATGGAGGCAAATATGATTATATTGTTATGGACGGCTTGAGGAGGCTGAAAACATCTGACTGTGGTTTGATTCGTGTTCTCTTTGTGATTTTTCTGTGATGTTTTGCAGTCAAGTAATTGTATTAAAAAGTTTTCTCATTTAAATTCACATAAAGGCAGTGAAACAAATCCTGCTTTTACTGATGTATTATACTATTTATATAAGTAAATAACACCCTTTTCATATCATAGTATATATATATATATATATATATATATATATATATTTATTATTTTTTTTACAAAATAATGGACAAAAATATATTTGCTAAATTATATAAACTATAAAGAACAAACTTTACAATGTATATATATATATATATATATATATATATATATATATATATATATATATATATATATAAAATATTAAATCATTGTAAAACTATTTTGGATCACTAGTCAATCCATATTTCCATTTAGAACATATATATATATATATATACCTGTATACACTTGATCATTCACATAATGCACTTGATTTTTTTTTTTTTTTTTTATCGCTAAGGAGTAACTTTTATTTTTGTATTTGTTCTTTTGAGTCACTAGGGCATTTGCATGAATCATTCAGTGACAACTTTATTAAATTATATATGTGAATAATTATAACACACTTCATCGAAACCCATCCGTTTAAATAATGATAAACACCGGAACCACTTCATTTGCATAAAGCCCCGCATAGATACCATATAAGGAGAAGATAGAGGAAAGACTGGGCTCAAATTTGATTGGATCTTTTTGTTTTCGCGCTCATTTAAAAAATTTCGGCGGGAAGGTTTTGAGTGAATAACGAATCTGTGCGTCATTCACGTGAAAGAGGTTCTTCTGTGGAGCACAAAAAGAAGATATTTGTTATTTTAGTGATGAACAGGTTTGAGCGACGTGAGTAAATAATGACAGAAAAATGGTTTATTTGATGAATTATTCCCAAAAAAATAGACAATGTAATACGAGTCACCTGGCTGTTAGCATACATTATGTTTGTACGTTTTCACGATGCTATTTTACGTTTTTATGGTGCTGTTTTTCCTTTATTAAGTTTGATTTATTTTGTGTTCGACAGAGGAAAGAACATTATAATATTGGCTTGGACTAACATGAGGGTGAGTAAATGATGACAGGATCTTTTTCTCTTTTTTTTTTACTCAATTATTCGAGTCTTTGCCGATTTTGGTACCGTTAGTTAAATTGCTTCTTAAGATAAACGGTCACATACTGTAAATTAAATATGTCATTCTAAATATAAAAAACACTTCACATTGATTCAGCAAACAGCAATACATTGCATCTGTCAGGCGTGTTTGTTTGTATTTGTAATAGACTTTTCTGGTAGTGAAAGGTGCTGAACTTGAAAAAAATGAAATGAAAATGTTTGATAAAACTTATTTTGTCAATGAAAACAAATGTGGATATTTTGTAAGTGTGTGCCAGAAGACTACATCTCTATAAATAAAAGTAAAATGACTTACACATGCCTGTAAACCCCCCTTTTAATATGAAATATCAAAATACATGTGACAGTCAGAAATCAAGCATAATATTCCCATTTTATCGTTTTTTGGGGAACCGAATAAGAACTTTCTGGGAACGTTCTCTGTAGGTTACATTTAGAGATCATAGTGAGGGAACGTACTGACAATGTTAGGGGAATGTTAGGTTCTCCAGTCCTGCAGGAATGTTGTCTTTAGGTAAAGAAAGATTTACTGTTTATCTGAAGTACTACATGATGACCCCCTGCAGGACAGGTGATGAACTGCATATTAACATTCAGACCACACTGCTCTGAAATAATCATCTGCATTAGAAGAGAACCTGGAAATAGCAAAAACACATTTAGTGAAAATTCCTTCTGAAACACACACACACACACACACACACACACATAGCCTATAACACAACTGATAAAACTTTGTCTGGCTTTTATTTATCGTATCTCCAAACAGCAGTGTTATGTTGTGTTATGGTCAGAATACAGTGACCTTACTTGATCAAATGCACCTCAGGGCTTCAGATAAGAGGAGCAATATAAGAGCCGATGAAGAGAGCGGCCTGTAATTATTTGTGTCCTGTCAGGAGAAGGGCCTCTGGACCCCTGCGATTCAAATCTGGAGCTCGGAAGAACCAGAACGAGACAAATATCAGACCGCTCTCGCGACACTGCTGAAATTGCATCAGTTTGTCATGAACGCAGCTGCCAGCCGCACAAACTATATCATCTGCTTGCAAATGCGAAGCCTCGGTTCTCTGTGCGTGAAGCATCTCTTCGGTCTCGTAGTGCTGTAATAACTGCAAATGAAATATATCCCTTTTATATTTCCTCTCTGTTTATTTATACTGTTACAGATGTAATGCACAATCTTTTAGCTCTCAGTGATTTCATATTAATTAACTGTGAGTGTGATCACATTACTTCAGTTAAAATTCTTTTTTTTTCTTTCGTTTCTCTTTGATGAATCGCTCTGCGCACATGTTTCCTGATTTGGCAAATTTGAAGTTCACCATCGTGTTGGCAAGCGGCGCGATAAGGCCAGTGTTAATTCATTTCTCTTATCTGTTTGTGATGTTATTTATAATCCAATGCCTGCTCATTTTCAGCGGGTAAGAGAAATGATTTCTGCGGCCGGAGTCCGTTTGGCTCTCGTGAGGGTCGGAGCAGATGAAACTCCAGTGTTTATCAGATGCATTCGATGTGGATAAACACAGGTGACTATTATAGTGCATTGAAAATGAGGGGTCATGGCTGAACAGGTGTACAAATCAAGTCAAGACACATTTATTTCTACAGTGCTTCATACAGTGCTGATGGCTTCAAAGCAGCTTCACGTTAATAAACAGGAAAATAACAGAATCGTTGATGCTAATTCTTTAAACATGAAACAAATCCAAATTCTACGGAGTCTATTAATGCACGTCCACTTTTTCAGTGCTGTTAGTTCCTTATGAGTTTTCCCTTAGGGATTTAAAAAAAAGTCTTTGTTAAAGCGTTGTAAGCCATGAATCAAACCACTTGGTGCTGGTCAGTCATTTTTGACATTTTTGGTGTCTTATCATGTTTTTTACTTAGTTGGAATGGAATGAAACTTGGTAAATGATTTGGCACATCATGGATCATGAATGTGTTGAATAAGGTGATAATTTAGTCACTCTTGCCATCAAAAATGATTGGAAACCAATGGAAAACTAAATTTAATGTAGTGGAAATGATTGTTACTGCGCAAAAAGTATTTTTTTTTTGTGATATCAACTTCAAATTTGGAACACAACTTGTTTAGATTCATGACTTTGATTTTCTCAGTCGATTATTTTCAATTATCTCTGTATGTATCTGTTTCGGTATTCTAAAGTGCCATTATTCAGCTCAAATCAGTTCAGTCTTGATTCGATTCAGTTCAATAACAGTATAAAGTTCTTCCATTCTGAAACAAATTCAGTTCGTCTGTGAGCAGCTCAACTGAAGACAATAGTGCTGTGATCAGAAGTGGAGCAGATCACCGGTTTAATGTGTTTTCTGTGTTTCTGTGCTTCTCCTGCTCTGTTAATTGTGTATTTGCATGCATTAGCGCTCTTTAATAGAAGCAGTCGTGCCCTCGCCTGATTTCAATGTTTCTTAAAAATATCGATCTCCACTAATTGACTTTCTGTCTGAGGTCTAATGATTAAACTCAAACTGCAACCTTTGCTTTGAATTCGTGAACTCCCGCGAGGCCCTTTAAGCAAATTCAGAGAATTTGAGCATGGGACGCTAATAAACGTGCACGAGCTACGCTACGAGACGTCAGAACAGCTTTACTAGAAAAGAAGGAAAAACAGCACAGTGTTTTATGTTCAGAAGAATCTAGTTTAACAGCTCCGTCTCATTTTCCTTGATTTTATTTGAGTGCCAACGTGGATGGCAAGCGCTTCAGTACATTTGAGAAGTATTGACCGCTCATTTGCATACATAAATGTATTGGCGATGTGACATTCGTCAGTGAGTCTCTAGCCACACAGAAGGCTGCTGACTCGTACGCACTGCATTATCATTTGTGACGAGCGTTTAATGAACTCTGACAGCCGCTGTCATCTGATGTTTATGGCATCTAGCTTTTCAGATGCATCTTGTGATATCCAGTGCATGCGGTTGAAAGGAGTCCAGCTGCTTGTTTGCTGTTTTCACTGCTTTGATCAGGAGTTTAATTTATGGACGTGTAAAGCACTTTTGCTTTGATTCCTGGCAGTTTCTTTTGTTGTGTTGTGCTAAAGGTCAGAATGCAGTGGGAATTCATTTAATTGTGAGACGCGGGCCGCTGGCAGTGTCAGATGACTTTGGCCGTGAGTTCTTCCCATTTCATTAGCTGGCCGTTCTCCAATCCCTCGCCCCGTAAATGCACCGTGACATGCTCTGTGTTTAGTATGCAACAGATTATGAATGACCGCGGCGAGAAGTTAATAGCAGGCCTGGACCCATCAACATCTTTACCAACCAATCAGCAGGTCTTTAACGCCACAGAAATACAGCTGGCGTGATGTAATGAAGTCGTGTTCTTTAAGCTATAACCTTATCTGCTCCGTTGAATAGTTTTACGCTGATCAATAAACAGTTTTCTGTGGCCTTTTGCTGGTGTCACTTGTCATTGGAGAATGTAAATGCGTGTCAGAAACTAGCCTGACAGTTTCCCTTTGCTATATTATGAACGAGGGAAAAAGCCCATCAGCAATAAAACAGATGATGGCCGGTTCGATGCGATGGCGCTGCTGTTATTCCAGTGGCGTCGTGCCATTTAAAGTTGCATCGTTTTAACCGACTGATGAATTCATTAACAGATGATTCAGTCCTGATGATGGATAATAGAGTATTACTACAAATATCTAAACATTCTTCAATCAAGATGCAGTTACTTGAGAAACGAAATTACTACATTTACGCTTGTTTTCTACAAAAAAAGTAAAATGTACTTAATTCAAGGGGAAACTATTAGTTTACTATTATTTTCCGATCCCATATTTGTTCTTATTTCAGCATCAACTCACTTATTTTTAATGCATTTCTTAGAAAGCAAGACCAAGTCATTTTGGCTTTCTAGTAAATGTATGTTTGTCTTAAGAATGTGTAGATATTTATACTGGAAATCGAGACAAAAATATTGATTACGATTTTGTTGTTGTTGCAGTAAACGTGTAATCATATATCCACCTTATTTTTAAACACATTCTATAAATGTGCCATATTTACAAATAGACATTGTTATATAACAAAAATGCAAAAACGTTTTTCAACACAAATTAGTTTGTTTATGTTATGACAATACATAAAAATAATATGATAAACACTTGTTTGCAATGTAAAGTAGCATAACGTACAGCTAAAGCAAATTAAATCCTAAGTAAGTTACAAAATGCTGTTGCTTTTATGTTAAAGATAAAGTGGATATTACAGGCTTGTCATGTCATTGGAGGATACAGACTATTCAAAAATACTAGAAAAGATAATATTACAATGGCCATGATGCTCTGTTAACCTTTGACCTGTTCTCTAAACTCCTTTATCGACACCGTTCTGCCGTCGATGACACAAAAGTGCTCTCGTATGCTAAACAGACATTGATTATTAACATCAGGGAAAGTCATAATTCGAAATGTTTTTTGCAAGGAATGCAATAATCTGTTTCGTAAGCTTTACTGAGCTTTCCTCTCTTCTACAGAGAGCTGTATCTGCTCTCCCAGCACAACTTCTTCTGCTTATTAAGATTTCAAAGATACAAACCGTGCTTCAGTAATTGCTTTCTTGAATCTGCCTTTAATAATTACACGTGGCAAAGCAGCGGTGAAAATTAGAAAGGCAGAGACTAATGGAAAACTAGATTTTTTCACTGAATTAGAGAGCGGGACGATCCATATATTGACAATCCATCAAGATGAACGAGATCAGGAAAAGTGTTTCAGACTGTCCGAGAACAGCGAGGCAAACTGGGTGTGATGCAGTGTGGCACCGAGCGCCGGGGATGCTGGGAAAACACACAGAGAGAGAGAGAGAGAGAGATCGAGCATCACTGATACACACACGAGCATCTGAGCTCTTCAGTCCGGAGAACACCGAATATCTCATTCCTGAAAATTAATGCACCTCCAGAGCTGGATATCTGAAGCTGATGACAATTAATGAATCTGGCTTTATCCAGTGTTCTGGAAATGCATGCAAATAAGTGCATATTTAATTAGACCATGCCCTTATTTGCATATTTAAACATTTCAGAAATCTTGTAATGCACTGTGATTGATTAATTGGTTAAGTATGATGATATCTATTAGTAATTAATCATTCAAAGTCCACTCATGTTATTCTGTTATATCTTAAGGGTTTTTCTATTGTTTTAGTTTTAGTATAACAATACCACACGTATTTGTACTTTTCTGCTCTTTTTTTACTTAAAGAAGAAACCAATGCAATGTATAGTTCACATTTGGGGCTTAATACAACAGAAAAGCAATAAAAGTTTTCAGTTAGAGTGTTTTCAGATTATTTATTTTCATATAAAAATATGGCATGAGGTTTTATTCAAACAAAGATATAAACAGGATTCAATGATAATCATAATTAATCATTGCGATTACAATTTCAAGGGAATAATCAACAAGTATTATTATTTTTGTATGCTTCCCTCTTGAAGTTTCTTCCAAACTCCAGCCGTTTTTAAGTTTTTTTCATATTTGACCCAAAGCAGTCGATCACGTTTCCGTACAGATCCACGTCTACGTTTCGTTTCCCAGCTTGACGCAAAGGTACAAATTACATGATTATGATGTATCATGTATTCGCGAAAGTCTCTTTGTTTGGGAGAAAAATCAATAGCAGAGCTCCTGGAGCGCCGTTACGTTTCCAGATAGGACGGCTCTAGAATTGCTGATTCTACATTTCGGATGACAGTGATTCATATGGTGCTGCTGTCTGGTTAGCTGGCTAACTTATACCTGAGGGTCTCCAGCTGACATTTCATCTACAACTTTGGGAAAGGTTAAGGGCCGCGGGGCTGCAAGCTGCAGGAAACCTTTAGCATCGGCTTATTTTTAGACTCCGGACGAAAAACTCTGCTTTGTTTGGACTCGTCTGCCTCCAGAGGGCGATGAGTAATTTAGCAGCTCTGTTTTACAGGAGCCGTAAACAGGTAAAGTTGTTGAACCAGAGGAAGAAAAACAAGGCCAGCGGGAATCTCAAACCAATAATCGCATCTGTTTAATTCCACGTGTCACGCTCATGTTTCGCTCATCATCAGTGTGCTACGTGTTCATATGTATTGAGTGGATTATAGAAAAACTGAATGCTGTATCAGATGCAGTGGGGTGTTCGCTGTCCCCGCCCCCATCGCTCGACCTCTGACCTCTGACCCCGGGACGTCCCTGCTGTATGTGTTTTGGTTGTAATTAGGGTGGCCGGTGCACCTGATGTTGACCTCGGTCTCGCTGCGGGACGATGCTGGCTTTATGTGCGGTGCTGTAATTGCTTGTACTGTTGCACACAGAAAATCACACGATTACTGAATTCAAACGATTTTTTTGAAATTTTCTGGCGAGTGGTGCGTTCTTGTGCAGGTTTTTTTTAAATATGATGGATATACTATAATAGTTTTAATTTATATGTATTAAATTAGATTTTATTTGTCTATGTTCTGTTTTTGTTGAAGTTTCTGGGATTTTAGTTGAAGTCACTTTGAGTTTTTGTCATTTTATTGTAGTTTTTGAGTTTTAAGTTAATTTGTTTAGTTTTAGGTTTATTATTGAAACTCCCCAAAAAAAGGGGGAGAATTCTTGCCTTGGCAAACAGCTAAAATATAAAATATCTTGTTATATTTAATTGTATTTAACATAACATTAATTTTATTTCAAGCAACAAAATTGTTGCCTTGGCAGCTAGATTAAAAATATATATATTTTGTTTTATTCAAGCTAATATTTATTTTATTTTAAGTAATATATATTTTTTAATGGTATCCAAAAAAAAAGTAATTGCGACTTTTCTCTAAAGTCTGTCTTTCCCAGAAATGTGAGAAAAAAATTATAAACTCACTATTTCTTGCTATTTTAAGAATTAATATTTCACGGTTCTCTTTTTTTCCATGACGGTATTAAAAAAATTATGAATAAAAAAGTTAATTGTGATTTTTAAAAAAAAAAATTATCACATAATTTTGTCTTTTCTCGTAATTCACCCTTTACTGAGAGTTTGATTGACAGGTGTTCTGACCAATCATATTGCAGAATCTGTTATTCTGTCTTAATACACAATCAGCCTTTACCGCAATTACCTTTTTTATGGCGTGGTAGAAACAAGCTTCCAAATAAAATCCCATTGTCATGTGTTTAAGCAGCAGGGAAGGCCCGCCTACTCTCCTGTCAATCAATCGCTGTGCTACAAGTGTTTTATACTTCACCAGTTACATGCAACTTCAGTCCAATTCAAAACATCATTTATCATTTGATTTTTTTGTGTTGTTTTACGCTTCAACAGCAGGCAGGAGCTCAGTGACAATGAGTGATGGTCTGTATGTGCTATAGCTGGTGTTATGCTGCTCTGGGGTCAGAGGTCACAACAGCAGGATTTTTTTACTTCCCTTGCTTTAACCAGGCAGAATAAAAGAGTGCGTGTTTCTGTAAATGCAAACAGTGACGGTGTAAATGCGTAGCGATGTTTGACCTGCGGAGCTCGACACCTCGCTGTGTTTATCTGGAAGCAGCTTCAGTTCTTCTGGAAAGCAGACTTGTCTTCAGTTCGTCTTCATTCAGCTTCAGCTGTTCTGAATGCTTTCTGTCCAGATCCTGCGAGCGCAAACCATCAGTCTATTAGATACACAGCTCCTTTTTTTTTTTTTTTTTTTTTTAGATTAATGGGTAATTTTTTTTATTTTGAAAAATTGAAAAAAATCCAGATTATATATTTTTCTACTTTTTTTTTTTTTTTTACAGACATTAATTTCTTTTTTTACACAATGTTTTACTTAAATCAAAATACAAGCACAGCTATTCAAATGTTGTGTGTGTGTGTGTGTGTGTGTGTGTGTGTTTGTGTGTGTGTGTGTGTGTGTGTGTGTGTGTGTGTGTGTGTGTGTGTGTAAACGTGCACATTTGTTTTTCTGATTTTTTTATTTTTATTTTTTTTTCTTCTTTTTAGATTATTCCCCCCAGAATTTAAATGCATTAATTGCTTTTTTGCAAAACCTTGCTCTAATCAAAATAAAAACATTAATGTAATCGTTTAATGAACACAAAATTATTACTATTAATTTTTTATTTTATTTAAATTTTCTCCGATTTTCTTTCGGATTTTTTTTCTTCCAATTTTCATGTTTCATTTGTTTGCTTGCTTGCTTTTTTCCCCAAATAATGCTCCTCTGTTTTCCACTTTTTCAGATTATTTATGATTGGTTTTCTGGTATAGTAATATGGAGATTGTGAACTGTGTAGATTGGCGTTTGTGTGTTTTACAGAGAATAACATCAGCTATAAGTCGAGTGGTTCTCTGCCCACGCTAGCGGTGAGCTTTCCTCCAGTTTTTCTTCTTCATTAAGTGCGCTCTGAAGAGTGTTAAATAATATTAATGACCGGGCGAGTCGTTACTTACCTGGCTTTGTGCCGGCTCAAGTGATTTTATCGATCAGCGCCGGGATGTGGCACAGAACAGCAGATTATTCTGCCTCTGATATTATCAGCAGCTTAAATAAGTTGATTAGCACAAGCGCTATCTTTAACTAGATCTGGATGATGATGTTGATTGGGTGGAGAAGGATGCCATCCATCTTTTTTGATCTGCTAATAACTGGAATCCATCACTGCTCGCCGCTCTCCTCGTCCTCTCTCCGGAGTCCACAGGTTTTTAGGAGAACCGACCCAGGAATGTAGGACATCGGGAAGTGCTCTGTTATCTTTCAGATCATGAACACAATCATCTACATAAATACACCGCAAACATCTGTGATGAGACTGTTTGTGTCAGCTGATCTTCTCCTCTATGAGTCCATACTGAGAAATACTGAGTGTTATTCGGTATTTTAATGCATGCATTATGCATAATCTCTCCATTCCCTCCATCAGGGACTGAGTAACCAGTCTGTTAACCAGTAAATAGTGATATAAGTATACCAATAAGTAATCGACATTTCATATGTGTCTAAACTAAGAGCCACAATGCAGGACAGATTATGGAAATGATAATTTGAGAAGTTCAGACACGTTTACTGCACACCTCGAAGGTCATGTAAATGTTTGTGGATTATGAAATGATGCATAAACGCACACAGCTGTGCTCTGACATCAGGCCACGAGTTAGTGCTGGACTACAGCAGTTATTCATTTTAACTTTGCATAGTATTTATTTAAAAAAGCAAGCTCTGTTGTGAATGTGTAGCTCTAACGAGGCCCGCAGGAGATAAATGATCCGTGCTCAGCTATAATTCTGTGCATTTTTGTCTCTATTTTGACAAGACAGTTTTAGGAGAGACAGAAAGCATGAGGAGCTCAGAACCGAAGTGACAAAACCAGGTCTAATAGACTGTATATTATTATATTAGTCTCTAAAGCACCTTTAAAAGTTACATCTAAAAGCAATTGACAACAAAAGAGAAATGCCAACATGCATTCATCAAAAAGAAATGCATTTAAATGCATAAGACGAATAAAAACATGATATGATGTAAACATTCTGACTAGATACAGTAATTATTTGCAGGCTTTTCATGTATTAAAATCCTGTATTATTTAGCATAAATGTATTAAAACTAAAACGCTAGATCATGACATCATAATGTACTGAAAGAAAAATGGATATTCAATTTGAGACTCACTCAATATTAATTGTTTTTAACTTCAAGTGAGTGTTAAATGACTCAAAAATGGGTGATTATGTATTTAATATTGACTGATGCTGATATATAGCTGAAAATCACTGGTGTAAACGCAGTTAAACTGATCCTGCTCTCTCCGCTCCCAGCGTTATTGATATTGTTGGATGTTTTTTCCAGGCTGGCAGAAGCTTTTCCTGCTTAGCCGACTGTGAACTGAACGCTCGGTCTTAATTTGATTAAACACTTTGTTAGGAACAGCAATTAATACACTTTCTCTGGCCATTTTTAATGGCTCGCAGCAATTAATACATTGGATCTTGTTAATTATTGTGCTGTTTCTGGTCATGGGTGAGGGTTTCAGCGGAGATGTTGTTCGGGGAGGAGGGCGAGAGCGCTGTCACGGCCTGAAAGCTCAGCACACTTGAAGCTGGAATCCATTTATTCCCCAGACCGGGCCTAATTACCCCTCGCTGCCACAGGTACAGAGCGCCTTCATCCCGGCCCGAGCCCGTCTGCACACAACCAATAGGAAAAGATTAATTGTTTGCTTTCGTTTGGATCTCCAGAGACACGGGTCGCTTAATAAAGAAAAATAATTCTCCCTCGCACACCATTGGGCTTATTTCCCCAAAATGTGTGTGGACACGAGCGGGAGGCTGTTGTTCTCGTTAGCCATTACATTCGGAGAGGCAGAAATACGGGAATGAAGGAAAACTGATGAGCGTCCAAGCGCCGTTGGGCACGAGTTGTATCATCATTTGTACGACCGTTTCCCTTTAATTCCTCATTATGGAAGCGAAATGAGGTCAGCTGGTGGCACTGTTCTCTATTGGACGTGTAATAACACAAGAATAGAGGTGCAATTAGAGATCTGTGTTAATTGAGCGCCGCGTTCAGCGTTTGTTGAGTGAACACATCACGCCCAGAAACACATTAATGACTAACGCTCAACGCAGAGGTCAATAAATGCATGCAGAAATGCAAATGACCCCGTGTCACATAAGTGACCTTTTGTGGAGACAGAATCCGCCGAAATGATTCACAGACACCCCATTCATCAACAGAGCGGCGTCGGAAGAATTAAAGGCCTTTACCGTCGTAAATTGTGTATTTGTTGACTTTCTGTTTCATTTTTAATCACATGTCGAGTTTGTCTGAGAATTTACCCCCAAACAGATCATTTAAACTCACTATTGTGTTAAACGAGAAAAGCATTGAATAGACATTTCAAAAAGTGGTTTTAGAAATAAATATTTAGATTCAGCATTAAATAATAATGCTGATTGAAATCAGAATCATAATGAAGTTTATTACCATTCAAGGAATTGTTTTAGTGACAGAAGCTCCGCCGCGACAAGATAATAAAAAGAGAAATACAAAATAGACAATGTGCAAAATAACAAAAACACTTTATGCAAAATAGACAGTTTTGTATGTACAGGCATGTGCAAAATTGAAATGTACATAAGTATGTGTGTTAAATAAATGTCTTAATAAGTCATTGAATCATTCATTCAGCCAGTTTTTAAAAGACTGATTCATTTAATCACTGAATCATTCACTGAATCATTGACTCACTTGATTTGTTCAAACGGTCGATTCATTCAGAAACAAAGCAAGAGACTGAGATGAGATGAGTCACTAAATCTAACTTTATTCCAAAAGCCATGGATTAATTCAGTAATGAATCACTTTTTTGATCCGAAATATTTTCATTTGCAAAAATGAACAAAAACGGACAACATTGAATCTAAAACACAATATTAACAGCTTGTTCATTGAGCTGTTGTAAATCAATATCACATTTGCAGTGGTGCAGATATTGGAGAGAAACGCACTCTTGCTGGTGTGATACTGTTAACTATATCATATGATATAAATATAAGAAGATTTTTTTTTTTTTTGCCCTCATACATTATCTTGAAATTTCATCTCATATGAGAGCATTCTGTCAGTCAGTCGTCAAGTTCATCAAATGTAAGATGCCTTAATAATTTTATAGCATACTCATTTTAAGATGTTAAGAGGTCAGCCCAAGTCATGTTCTTATTAGTTTATTAAATAATGGCTGGTGTTATTGATGCATTTGGATCTTTTTCACATCCAAGCCGCTTCTGGTTTTCTGTGGCGGATCAAAGAAGACGGATGTCGGGCGATTGGGCCGCTGACATAATACACTTTGGCACACAGCTTGCTTTTATTAGCACAAGCCTGTTATTTCCCGGCGTCTCTAAGTGTGGACGGGCAGTGATAAATGCTGTCGCACACGCTTGATGCGATTCATTTGTCAAAGGCCTGAAAAAGGTTAATCAGTATTCTCCAGCCGGGTTACGGCCCTCCGTCTCCCTCTCTGCAGTAATTGTGCTCCTGTTACAGACAAACTCAAGCAGCTGGGGACCTGGGTTACATGCAATTATATTTCTGTCTATCTGCAAGGGATAAAATCATCATCATAATAACACCAAACACAAGACGTCAGCTCGCTTACATAATTTATACTGCGAGTATTTCATGCACAGACCCCAATGACCATAGCAAACACTGGGGAAAATCAATGCAAATTCATATTTCATAAGGCCATAATTGCGTTTGAAAGTGTGCGGTGGTCGTTTGTTTCAGCGGACGGATGCTGACAGAACCATATATTTGAGCTCCAGCTCTTATTTCATCTCACAGGCCTTCGATCTCCCAGCGCTCGTCTTTTTACCGAAAACAAGGGCTTTGTTGTCAAAGAAAATGGGCTTTTTTTTAACACTTGACAACGTTCTATCATCTGTGAAGTTATCGATTTGCCAGTGTTTTAACCATCAAACTGGATCTGTTTGAGCGACTCTGGTTTTTAAACAATTTCTTTGACAGGCGAGGCGTCACAGCAATTGCACCGCTTTTAAAGACAGTATTTCAATTTGCCGAGAGCCCTTCAAGTGAAGCGCGGGCCCTTTGAAGGAGTCTCAGAGCGCCCAGGGGCCGACAGAGTTGTCACGCTACAGGCAAGCCAAAAAAAATGAAGCGCCTTTGCTTTATAGATTGCTGTTAGGTCAACAAAACTTTGGCAGCATTGATTAACTTGACAGTGAATGCAGCGGTACATTTATCACTAATAGCTGAAGCGCAGAGAATCTAATAAGAGCCGAACAATCCCCAGCAAACACACATCACCCCGAACCCGTCCGTCCAAAAACAGGAGCCAGACGCGCCCCGCTGTCATTAATTGCAGCTAAAAAGTGTATTCTGTCTGATCTGGCTCTGGCAGTGGTTAAAGGGTTGAGGAAGCCGGGACTCGTGTTGTTGGGACTCTGATTTGCATGAGCGGCTATAAAACACCCTGACCGCACGTCACCGCTTCGCAGAGAGCCTCATCGATTAGTTGTCACCTGGGCATCAGCTTCACTCCTAGGATTCAATTTTTTTTCCCGTCTGTTTTGCATACGCTATCGACCGCGAGCCGGTAAATGAGCAGAACGCACCGAGACCAGAGGATGAATTGTTTACTCGCATAAAAATAACCTTTCAATAGCAGAAGATGCATGGGACGGCCGGCGCTGAGTTCTGCTGCCCCAAGCAGATGGCATTCAGCTGCTATTGATCCGCCACCAATCTGTCCCAAAGACTTCCTGGAAATAAAGAGTATCTCCAGTGATGAGATGAGATGTAAATGATCCACACATATGAAGAAATCAAGGCTCCTCAGAAGATGTGAGATGTCCTGGAGGCTTGTGAAGATCATTCCTCCGCTGAGGAACAGTGAAAGTAAAGATCCTGAGGATCAGATTTGAGACTCTAAAACATGATTGATGGAGAATCAAGTAAAGCTGAGCTGCTTCAGTCCAGTAAGAGTTCATCTGGAGATATTACTGACCTTATTCTCACCTTTACTTGATCACAATCAGGAGAGATTTGACACCAGAAGCATTCATACAGTTACACTGAAAGAGTTTTTACTGGATTAAAAAATACTCAGACGACAGATATTTTACTTGTTTCAAGGAAAAACTAACTAACCTGTACAGTAAATGCATCTTGATTCAAGAATGTTGAGATATTAATACCAGAACACTAGACACAAACACTGAGTAAGAATAGTTTTCTGCCGTGTGTGTTAAGCTGATGCTTTATATGATATGAGCAGTGAATGTATTGGATGCATCGTGTGGGACACCTCTGACGAACCTGAGTGGCGTTTCATGCGTCTCGGTGACCGAATGGAAATCATCAGGCGATAATGAAGCGCTGATGCGCGATCAGGTTAACTGTAGCGAAGCATCCATTGTTTAAGGTGTCTACTCCTCGAATCACACGTCTGAGCGTCACCGTCTCCCCGAGCCCCGGCCCTCAGCGATAATTAGTTTCAGAGGGAGCCCAGAACGAGCCCTTCCACACATCCGAGAGAGGAGCGCTCACATTAGCCAGACAAATACAGAGCGGCCGGCTGTGAAACTGCCGTATCGAGGGCTTCCAGAGAGCATCAGATCCTCAGACACGGCAATCTGTTTTCATTTGCCTCACACCTAACTTCTCCAGAGCAGCACCTCTGCTTTACAGTGTCATGCCATACATACTCCTGATAAAAAGATAAAAAGTGTACACTCTTAAACATTAAAGATGCCATAAAAGAACCGTTTTGTCTGAATGTGACCCGGAGCACAAAAACCTGTTATAAGGATTTTGGGAAATTGAGATTTATGCAACATCTGAAAGCAGAATATATAATCTCTCCATTGATGTGTGGTTTGTTCGGAGGACAATATTAGAAAATCTGGAATCTGAGGGAGCGAAAACATCTAAATATTGAGAAAATCATCTTTAAAGTTGTTCAGATGAAGTTCTTAGCAATGCATATTACTAATCGAAAGTTAAGTTTTGTTATGGTATAGAAAAATTATAATCATCAACATTATGTTAGTTTCTGCTTAAAACAAACAGACATATCTTGATTCAAGAATGTTTAGATATTTATACTAGAACACAAGACACAAACATGTAATTACATGATGTGAAGTATTCAAGGGGGTATATATTTTGGCGGACTGCATGTCCTTTTTATTATAATCTATAATAAAAAAGGGCATGGAAAGCGTGGAAGAACGTCCTCTTTCCACTGTGAATTATTTTCAAAATCATGTAATAATGCATTTCATTTGAATACACAAAATTGCAGTATACTTGTTTTATCAGAATATGCCAAAATATGTCTCCCCCCTCCCCCACTCCAAAATATACAGATGACGTCCAATCACCAAGCATTTTATTTTATATCATATCTAATAACAGTGGTGAATATGGACAATTTTCTTGCAACCTGGCAAGCGTTATAGTAGGATACGTACAGTATTTTATTTTCGAGTAGGAATAGAGTTTTTATCAGACCCCCGGCGTGGTTTTACAGCATGATTAGTTGTGCTGGGAATATTCAAACATCTGCTTCTTCAGGAGATTCTCCGTCCGGCCTCAAACCGGCTGATTTATTAAGCAACACTTTCTTTTCTGGCTTCTGAGGCTGTGATGAATGTGGCCCTATGCATAAATTTACCACAACAGCTCCGGCGTGAACACTTTATCTTAATGATTTAACATTGTCCTGATGAGCGGCCTAACTGCTTTCATCTATCCTGCACGACTGAACTCTGTCAGTGGCGTTTTAGACTATTTAAGGGCTTTTTGTCAACTGGAAGCGTCTTTCAAGCATAGGGTGGCCTTTCTTGTTACACCAAAAACACTGCATTATGCAAATCTGAAAAACAAGCAGTGACAGAAAATAAATATATTTAAATGTATTTCAAATACATGCCTAGTATGCTAATAAACATTTTCATATTTATGCATTTAATAAAAATATGCTGCAATTGTACTTTTAGTATACTAAACTGGTAGTCTGCTTATTTTGAAACAAATAATTGTCATTAATTTTAATTGTGTCGAAGTCCAACTAAAGACATACTCAAGTTTATCTGATTGTGCTAGTGGAACTATTGTTTCAGGTACACTTGAAATATATTACATTTAAAGTCCAATATTATTCAAACATCATACAATCCTCATCTAAAGTGACATTAAGACACATTTTAAACTTATTATTAAGAAAAGTGCATTGTGCAAGAAAAGTTTAATTATAATTGTGCATCAGTAAGTCTTCAGTTATTTGATTTGAACTATACTTAGTATGAAATGAATGTATTTTAAATATAAAGCTTTTCTTTACTAGGGTTGCCAGAACATTTCCATATTTAAATCAATTTCCTTTACAAAGGCCACTTTTTTAACCTTTTTAAATGAATGTGTTCCCTTTCTTTTAATTTATTGAGTAAAAGTGCATTAAGAATAATAATAGAGCTGTAACCATTAAAATGAAATCAGATCGAACAAACAGTGATATAAGATTTATGATTTGATTAACTCTTCTGAAGGTAAAACATTGTCTAAAAGTGGATGCAAACATTTGAAAACATTATTATTTTATTATTATTTTCTAAATAACATTTATATTTAAAAATGGGTAGAAGTATCATCAGTAGTTTACAGTATTACTTAAACATATAAATATAAATCGTAAGTGGACTTTCATTTTTTTCATAGCTGCATGTGTGTGAGTGTGTGTGTGTGTGTGTGTGTGCGTGCGTGTGTGTGTGTGTGTGTGTGTGTGTGTGCGTGCGTGTGTGTGTGTGTGTGTGTGTACCAGTAGGTGGCAACAAGTTTGTCTTTAATGAGTCATCGCTTCATTAATTGAAATGATTTGAGGAATGAAGCAGGTGGCTCTCTTTATGAATAAGTCGTTGAATCATTGACTCAACCAATTCATTCATAATTGCAGTGTTGATCAGAGATGCAAATGTTCAGCTGAGACTCTGTTTGGAACTACTTTGGTCAAAAACAGTTTAAATGTTTACATATAAATGCTTAATATGAATATTTTTCTGCTGAACATAAGAAAAGAGATTTTGAAGAACGGTTAATTGAAGAGTTGATGATCCCTACTGACTTCTATGGAAGTAATTCTCTTCCGGCAGCTGTGTGGTGACCAGCATTCTTCAAAATATCTCCTTTCAGAGCGGTTCAGAACAACTTGAGGGCAAGTAAATGATGTGATAACTTTATATATACATGACCGATGGCTACTGCATTCACCGCTCGCTCTCTCTTTCTTTGTCTTCATCCGTGTGCCGTCCATGAGTGGAGGTTGTTTGATCTGAAGCGGCTGGAGTTCATATATAAATAGTTCCTCAGGGCCCGAGCTGTTCTGTCGAGGATGTTTTGGCGGTGAACGCAGTCGTAGTCTGCGCTGGGAGAAGCGCTCTCTGCTTACCGCGGTAATTGGCTGATGAAGAGTCTCGAGTCCTAAAAAGAATGTCAGGGTTCGATTTCCCAGATCCTGAGTGAGGATATGTCACCATTTACTCTGCTTTGGGGTGACACCGGCTCTTGGCAGAAACTCTGGGGAAATCATTACTGTGTTTATGTGGCTCCGCGCTTCCCTTTGATATTTTCACAATGTTTTTCCACTGAGTGATGGTACCTCACCGGGGTCGGGGAGAACAAGTCCCTTTTGTAAATTTGTGACCGTGGTTTAACGGGCAAAAGAGAAAAAGGCGGACAATTGGTGACGCGTAGCGGGAAGCCGCTGAGAGGCTTGAAGGGAGGATCAATGCTGTCCAGCAGGTGTCTTCTCCGAGCAAAGAGATGCTTCTATCGATTTCTGCCGCCGCAGACACATTTTTAGACCGGATTGCTTCGGGCTCGCTGAATTGGGCTTTTTATTCCACAGTAGTTTCGATTTGTCCAGCGTGAATAATGTTTAGATCAAACGAAACGATGTTCATGTGCATTTATTTAGAAATTTCTTCTGGTTAATAAGGCTGTATTTATTTGATCAAATATACAGTAAATACAATAAAAATATGAAATATTATTAGTATTTAAAGCAACTGTTTTCTGTGTGAATCTGTGTTAAAGTGTAATTTATTTCTGTGATGCTCCGCTGTATTTTCAGCATCATTCCTCCAGTTTTCAGAGTCACATGATCTTCAGAAATCATGAAAATATGATGATCATGTGACACTGAAGACTGTAGGAATGATGCTGAAAATACAGCGGAGCATCACATAAATAAATTACATCTTAACAGAGATTCACACAGAAAACAGCTGATTTAAATTCCAATAATATTTTCACAATTTACCTGCATTTTTTATAAAACAAAAGCAGCTTTGCTGAGCTGAGCTGAAGAGACTTGTATGTAAAACCGTACATACAAAAGGTATAAACGTGAGTCTGTCAGTAAGTGTGAGTTAACAGCAGAAGAGCTGCACAGACGTCTGATCCGATCCGTCAGATCCGTCCGTGTGATGACTCCAGCTCTAATTGTCCAGACCTGCAGGACTCTGGGTAATAATTGTCAGAGTTACACCGGGTTAGACGTGTCATTACAGGGACGTCGATACGGCAGAAACTGAGAGGAGATCTGTAAATGATTCGCTTGTCAGCGGAGACACTCTGGAATCAATGTGCAACGCTGACAATATCATATAAAAAACACTTTTAAACGTTAGAGGAGGATGTATTTGATAACTGATAATCGTCTGATGAATAAAGTCCTAGTGTTTTGTGTTGGTTCGTCAGAGCTGATCTAATAGAAACGGAGCAGTGTGAAACAGAAGCAGTTTCTGAGCTCGGCCTCTATCAGGGACAGTTTAAGATGCTTTCTGCCCGGCTGATTTGTCTGCTCTTGACCTTTCCAGCAAACTGTCCCATCATGCAGCAGGAGCGCTCCTGAGGGACTCCAGCTCTGCAGATAATGAAGCCTGTCATCTCCGCTCACCTCCGCGCCGGACACACTTCCAGCTCCAGACGCCTGCTCCATCGATTCGCTGCTGTTTTCCAAAGCGGCTGAAATAGCTCCCCGAGCTCTTCAGAGCTGCACTTGTTGGTTGAAGATGTTATAAGAGCTCACAGTGGAGACGTCTCGAGATCTGTGAGGTTGTGCTTTATTTAACCGCACACTGTCCGAGTAAAACATCGGGTTCAACTGAAACAGCGACGTCTGAAATCAGAGCAAAAAGTCTTACATTCTTGAAATCGTGGCATTAAATATAACATGCTTCGATACAAATAAATCTCTTAAAGTACAAATAAACATCTATTTACATTGCATTCATATTTAGTCACTTCATTGTTAAATCAACTGCAGAACTACAATTTTAATCAACACTGAAACCAAATGGACACTTTTGCATTTTTAGAGCGGCTTTAAAGCTGAAATTGTATTCATTTCATTATTTAAAAACTCCTGCAAGTTGCAACATTAATATTTTTTCCTGTTCATTGTAAAAAAGTGGTAACCTTCTACTTTAACCCTTAAAAATCAGTTTTGTTGGTGTAAGTCACTGTCTATGGGTCAAAGACAAGAATGAGTTTAAGCATCAAATAAAAAATAAATAAATACAGCTTTAAATTTTAAAATGTAAACTTTAAATTTAGAATGTGTGCTGTTTAATTTAATTTTTTTAAGTAAAAAATAAAGACCATAATTTACCCTTTCAGTATAACAATATATATAGTTTGATTTATTTTAGTACTTCAAGTTAATCTAAATGAAAATAAGATTTTTTTAATTTAAAGTTTTAGAAATGTTGTGTTTCCGTCTTTTTTTTTTTTAAATACGTCTTTTTTATGTTTTAGTACTTAAAAGTTAAACTAAACATGAGAAATGTTAGTGCTGAGAAATGCTTGGATATAAAAATATAAGTTATTTTATATTTATTTATATTATTATAGTTTATTTAATGTAAATACCTTCTTTTATATAAATATATATGGATGATATGATGGATGTGTGTCTGCAGGAGGAGGATGTGAGTGTTCTGTACGGTCAGAGAAATGACCTCTCCGAACACAGCGGTCAGGATCCTACTAACCTTGTGTCCTCCGACGGTGATGTCAGAAACACCTGCAGTTGTCCTTCTCTTAATTATTGTGTCTTGTTTTCTAAAAAGGCTATAAAAATGTTGTGAGTTTTTGCTTAAAACAGTATCTGCCAATGGGGTAGGAAAAAAAGCAGAGCCTCATTAGCAGATATTTTGATACTTTTTTGCAGAAAACAAGACTTAATATCTTAAATCATGTTACTTGTGCAGTAAATGCATCTTGATTCAAGTTTCAAATTTTAAAGAATTCTGTCACATGATCTTCAGAAATCAGAATAATATGATGATTTACTGCTCGAGAAACAGTTCTGATTATTATCAGTGTTGAACACAGACGTGCTATGCAATATTTTTGTGGAAATTCTTTCTTTTGTAAAAATTCTTTTCTAACTCTTTACTGTTCAAAAGTTTGGGGTCAGTAAATATTTTTCCTTCTTTTTTTGGGGGGAAGAGATTAATATTTTTATTCAGGAAGGATGTTAAACTGATAAAACAGTTTCTAACTTATATTGTTTGAATATATTTCTATTTTGAATAAAAGCTGTTCTTTTTATTCATTAAAGAATCCTGATAGGTAACTATATATATATATTTCCACATATTTTCATGATTTCTGAAGATCATGTGACACTGAAGACTGGAGGAATGATGCTGAAAATACAGCGGAGCATCACAGAAATACATTACACTTTAACACAGATTCACACAGAAAACAGTTGATTTACACTAGAATAATATTTCACAATATTAAAAGTTTTTCTGTATTTTTTAATCAAATAAATGCAGCTTTGATGAGCAGAAGGCACTAATTTAAAACATACAATTTTTAACTGATCCCAAACTTATGAACGCCAGTGTATCTAAGAATTTAAGCATTTTAAAAACAACAACAGTGAATAGACCAATTTTGTAAAATGCAAAAGTGAATTAGGCTCTATATTATTGACTAACATAATCATCTTATTCGGTCATGACGCGGCATCGCTGTGTGCTTCTAGTCCAGGAATGCGTCGCGTCGCGTCGCGTCAAGGCGAGATGGAATGAACAGAACAGATGCATTGAAGGAGACGCACGCGCGCGCTGTCAACGCTTGAAAGACAAAAACACTAGTGATACGCCGCGGGCTTGGTTCATGTAGATGCGGATGGATGATTGTATTGCGGACGCGTCGCGGAGAGTGACGCGCGTCTCACCTCGTCCGTCACTCGCGGTCCTCTCCGCGTTTTAAAATCAATGGCGCGTCCTAAAAACGGCAGATATCGGCGCGCGAGGATCTGACTGAAGAGAAGCAGCGGATTCCGTGACGCGCGCGTCTTCCTGTATGACGCTCCGCCTCCCGCGCGCGTCACCGCCTCAGGAATTTATTTAGGCTACTTATGAACATTAATCTACGGTGTACAACACGACACACTGGTTTATAAAGAATAATATTTATAAATGTACAGAGATAAGGAAATCAATGTAAATAAACAAGAAAAAAAAACATTTTTCTGTTTTCTTTTAACAGTTTTTTTAAACACTGAATTAAATGTGTTATTTGAAGAAGCCTAAAAAAACTGTGTTTTCTCGTAAAACACTCCGATTATCTTTGTTTTGTTTATATTTTTTGAAAATATGGATTTTTTTTTTTTTGAAAAATCTACTTTTCAATGTTTTTTTTTTTTTTTTGGCACAGGACATTTGGTCTGAATATTAGATAGAAGTCTACCTGCTTACTACCTAGCACAGCTATTACTTTATACTGGATTTTCAATGCAATTTGGTTTACATTTTTAATAGCATTTGTAAAACATAACAATGGCTTGTACATAATAGTTCTGATGGTCTGGTTCACTGCAGTTGAATCTTAAACAAGAGCAACTAAAGCAATGTTCCTCAATGTAATGTAAACCTTTTACATCATTAGAGCCTTTGTATCGCAAAAAAACAACAACAACAACATTCTTTATAATGGAAAGAAGGTACTTTAGATTTTATTTTCTTAAGTGATGCAATAGAAGAATAATTTTTGGTTCCACCTTTCAGAACCTTCCAATAAAAGAACCATTTTTCATCAGTGTGAAGATCATTTTAACAATATGAAGAACACTTTTCTGTTATGAAAACCCTTTGGTGTTTCCATGGATGTAAAGAAGCTTTATTTATTAGAGTAGTTGTGTTCAGAAAGAGTTCAGTGGAAGGTGTTCTGGAGAACTCACAGCGCTTCTTCTGTGGCATCGCTGTTATTTGTAAGAGTGTAAGCAGGCCTAGAAATCTTTATATTTGGTGTCGTATAAACCCTGTTCTAATGGGGTTTATTCTCTGCAGTGTTTCCTGATCTGAGGGCCGCGGGTCCCTTAATCAGGTCAAGTGCGTGCTTCATTACACTCGCTGGTAGCTGCCATGTAAAGCACCAAAGCTCATCTCAGAAGACCTGACCCTGGAGAGCTCACCGTAACGACTTCTGCACTGACGGCTGGACTAACCATCGGCCGGGATGTGAATTTTAGTCCGCCAGTTATTTGGTTCGGCGCTGGTGTTCCACGGGATGCTCAGATGTGCAGGTTTGGTGTGTGTTTTACAGCTCAGTCCGGCAGATCTCAGACACAGACACACTTACAGATGAGGTGAGGAAGAGGCTTCAGAAACAAGACCAAAGTGACCAAACAATTCTAAATTAAATAGTTAAAGGTACATGTGCAACATAACAGGACAATGAATACAAATTGGCATTAAATGTTTACCATTCCCAAAGGATTCTTTAGATTTGTTCAAATGTTCTTTGCACTATGAAAAAAAAATATTTTAAGAACTGATCACTGAAAGGTTCTTTGTGGAATCAAAAAAATGGTTGCCAGAAAATGGTGTTTTATACATACACAGGTTACTTCAGGTAGGGTTCTGTAAATATAATTGACTGTTTCATCATGAACTTGCACTGATGGTGTGCTCGTATGATTGTGATTCTCCAGCGTGAGGTCTGTCAGGACGTGTTAGAGGGGTTCTGAAGACTCAAAGAGAGCAGAGCAGTCACTGAGCTGGATTGAGAGAGACAGAACGAGAACGAGAAGCTGATGGCATCTTCAGATCTGCTCCACACTGAGCGTCTGCATGTCTTCACTGATGGATCACAAGTGAGGCGATGTGGTGTAGTGGTCAACCATCTGGGTCAGGGACTCCAGGACGTCTAAATAAGACTGAACGTGTCATCAGAAAAATATCTATATACCTTGCTTTGACAATGTTATTAAAAACCAGATAACTCTGAACAAACATACTGTTAATGTTACTGGAAGAATATTAATTCATAACCTTCTGAAAACATTCTCTATTTGTTGGATAGCCAACCTACAAACACTCTCTTTCCTTAAATCGAACTAAACTACCAAACTCATGTTTGTTGCATGCAAGAACAGTGTGCATACATGTTATATATGGAAACAATAATAAAATAATTATAATGTAGCTAAGTGATTATAAAACGTCTTTTTCATAGATTGTAAGTGGGACCGGATAATTTTTTAAAGGATCTAGTGCGCCCTCTTTGTCTCGTTTGACAGAATGACAGCGACATATTTCAATAATGACTAGAGTTCAGTCATGAGTAGAGTTTAGATTTAACCTCTGACCGGAACTAGAATGAGGCCGTGAAAGACTCAAGTGCGTTCCACAGATTCCTCACTGTTGATTACCGTTTGTTTAGCTGATAAAATATCTATCTGAAAAGCCTTTAAATAGACAAAAACTCCATTAAACAGCTCTGAAATGTAAAAATTACGTAATCTCGCACTTTTATAGAGTGCATGCCATTGCAAGAGTGAATCCTCGCATCCTCGCTTTAACCGCGTTCAATTCAATATGGCGGCTAAACTGACGATAACTTAATTCTGTCTCATTAAAATATGCAGAGCTAATTAGTCTGTTTTGATTTGATTAATTACTGTATTAATTGAATGAATGAATTTAGACCAATACTGGATTATTCATGTTTTATCTCACAAAAAAAAAAAAAAAAAAAAAAAAAACATATTTTGGCAGAAACGCAAACACTATGAAGGGTCAGTGAATCCAGGACACCTCGAGTATTTAAAGAACCGACCTCGAGCAGCAGTGTCCTGGAAATCTGCGGTTTGAATGAGTTCACTCTGCTTTTCTCGCTATCAAACGACACAAAACGAGTTTTGTTAAGGTATAAACAGCAAAAGCGCTTTTACATCATTAATAGACTGATGAAAAACACACTCTAGGCACTTCTGTAAATCTCTCTCTTTTGCAGTGGGTTATCACCAGCCAATTTATTATAGATCTGTGTTGCAACAACAGGACGAGCATTAACTCCCATCTGAATATACGTCTATATTAATGAATTATATAGTCAGCAACCCGTGACCTTAAAACTATAATAAGAGACGCTGGTGGCTGAATTCTTTATCGGACTCCTGTCAAACACAGCCGTTCATTTGTCTTTCAGCCATCAGCAGAATTAATTAACAAGAAATGCAAAGGGTCTAAGTGAATGTCAAACAGCAGTCCGTGTTAATGAAAGACACACCTAAACACTGTTTTCACGCGCTGGAAATATACAGATGAAGCCCAAGTTTACACAGCTTTAATAATCCGGGTTTTGGCACGGAAAATGATATATTTGGGCAGTTAATGTATTGATCTCTTCTGCCCCTCGAGTGCACTTTATTTCACCGCTCATTTATCAATGAATAAAAACACCGATACGCTGTCATAAGAGCTGGGTTATTTGGAAGTGTGACAACTATAAATGGTTTTAAGGGTAGCTTCGACATGCATTACTGTTTATATTTAAATAATAACAATAATTAAATTAATTAAAATAGAATATAGCGCGATTAAATCGTGTTTATAATTGTAATGATAATCGCAACGTAAGCTTTATCGCTAAAGAAAAATCTAAATCTGCGAGTTGTTGTTGCTCACATTCTTTAAGGGTGAAATGCATTTGTAGACAAGAATTCATTTTCAGACGATAATGTTTGTGTTTTGGTTCGTTATCAATCTGCAGAGACCTCTGGATGACGAATGGGGCTGTCAGAATGTTGCCAGTCAAAACAGTTCCCCTCCTCTGCTGTAAAATGCCCTACATTCAGAAACAGCGCTTTCCCAAAACTTTCTCAAGCGTCTGGAAGGAAAGGCTGGGAAACTAGTTATGCAGTCTTATCTGCTGCGTCAACGAGCGACTTAAAGAAATAGACTAATACAATTATCAAATGCCTGATTGATAGAGTCATTAATTATCATGCACACTCAAACAGAAAAATTCCGATTATAATTTACGATCCCAGCAACTCTACGTGTCTTTTTTTTCTTTCTTTTTTTGTGTGCATTGCGTGATCACGCATAGAGTCATTTATTGTCATGCAAACTCAAATATAAAATTCCGACAATAATTCAAGATTCCAGCAACTTTTTTTCTTTTTGTGCTGTGCTTACTTTTGTACAATGCCTGCACGCACTTACCTAATCTAATGCATGACACGCCACTTAAAAAAAAGTAATGCCAAATTAAAACCAAGCGCTCAGCATCACTTAGAGGCGCGTGCTCGTTCGGGAGCGCGCTGCGCATGCACGCGCCGAAAGGGGTTCGAGCAGAGCTCGCGGTCAATGCTGAGATGTTGTGAGTGTCCAAGAGTCACAGCCTGGACTCTTCTGACAGGGTAAGTGTGTTTCACTCGCGAGCGCTTGCTCTTGACTCGCACAAACATGCGTCGCGAGCGCAGGACACCGGAGCGCCTCGGCTTCTGTGTTGTAGTGTGTTTAGACGCGCGCGGCGGCCTGACTAGTTAAGTTAACCAGCGATTCTTTTCTGGAGAGCACATGAAAGTCCACCACCATCTTCATCATCATCATCCATCATCTGTGCTGCTGTTACAGTCGGACATGCTGAAGCCGGGCGAGCCGAGCGGGTCTGCTTTCCTCAAAGTGGACCCGACCTACATCCAGCACTGGCAGCAGCTCTTCCCGCAGAACAGCGCGCTGAAAGCCGCTTCCCTTCCGCCTCCGGTGCCGCAGAGACCCAGCCTGATCTCCTCCAGCTCCTCCAGCTCCAGCGCGTCTCCCGCGGGTCACATCGCGCTGCTCGGACACCCGCTGAGCTCCGACTCCGCCGGAGGATCGTCTCAAGCCAAAGAACTTTGTTTGTCGTCCAACTTTAAGAATGATAAAGGCTCGCGACTGAAGCTGAGCTCCGAGGAGCTGGACTATTATCTGTACGGACAGCAGCGGATGGAGATCATCCCGATCAACAACCACAACGGAGAGCTCAACAACCGTGTGTAGATTCATGCTCTTCCATAACACACACACACACACACACACAATCATAAAAATAAACAAGAGAAAAGAAGCGTCACATGGGAACTTTCTTAAACATCGCGTTCTTGTTTTGAAGGAGCGCAGCGCATCTGAAGAAGCTGTCATTATCATTAACACATACCCTTCAGTAAAATATAGAAGGATATACATGTTTGTATTTTTTTACTTTAAAGAAAGGTATAAGCAGCTCAAGAGAGAAACATGGTTTTTGAAAACCTAATTATTTGAGGAAGAAGTATTTGACAAAACGAGCGCTTTATTGAGCTGCAAACCTAAAACTGTTTCTGGCTATTCGTTTTTGAGAAAAAGTCAATTTACGTGTTTTTGCGATTTAGAAAATATATTTAAATGAATAATTTAGTTTTATGATAAAGCAGCACTGGTTTAGTCTACATTATTTTAGTACATGTTTATAGAACAGTTTCTCAGTATTTTATGTAATGGGCCGAAGATTGTGTTGTGCATCTGATTTTACTGAATTCTAAAGAGTGATCGAATTAATTTTATTCTCAGGCAGGTGTGTGTTGAAGAGTTTTTATCCAGATCAGTGAGAAGAGCCGTATCGAATATCCTGAAATCGTTTACTGAAATCAAGGAAACTGTCTCAAATTAAAATGAATATAAATAAAACAAAAAGGACATTCACAATGAAGAAAATGCATTTTAATCTCATCTTTATTTTAAAACGTTTAATGAATAAACCTTTTTAGCAGATTTGTAGCCTAGGCCTGTAGTATTTAAATTGGCGGAGATGTCTTGAATATGTTTAATTAAAAATCAAATATATGATAATTATTACATTGATTGTCAATGCAACAATTGAAATCATTTTTGCTTTGAATTCTTCTGAATGATCTGAATCTTTAGGTTTTGTCCCGTTATATTCGGATCTGTGGATAATTAAATGCGCGCTGTGATGCTCGGAGGGAAATACAGTCCGAGTGATCAGCAGATCTTCATCGATACATGAGGGATGAGAGGACAACACACAATTAATTGCTGTATAGTTTTGTGGAGTGAGTCCGGATCACTGATCGATCTGCTCCATCGGGCCACATTCATCATCCCAACACGGGACATGTGTGTCTCCGGGGGATCCGACACTTCTTTATCTACATGCGCGATCCTCAGCCCATATTTCAGAGCAGTGCAGCTCATTTAGAAAGCGCTTTACACACAACACATGCAAAACTACTGATGCACAGCACAACATAAGACAAACACGATTCGAGACTAAAGCGCATCTACAAAGCAACTAAAGTCAGTTTAGAAGACGATGCACATTGCGATTTAGGTCACTTTAATGATAGAAAAAGAAACGTTTTAAGAGACATCTCACTCAGAATGTGTTTAAATGCTTAACGCTATCATTTTTTACTCGTTTCGTGCAGTTTTTTTAATCATTAAAGTCAGTCATTTAAAATCGAATGCATAATTATTTTGCATAAAGTCAGTAATTTTAAGTCTAATGCACTGAATATTTTTATGCATAACTTCAGCTTTTTTTGTGCATAATTTAAAGTCAATAATTTCAGGCGAAATGCACGTTTTGTGAATAAAGTCAATAATTTAATCTGTTTTTATGTCATTTCAAATCTATAATTTTAAGTCAAGTGCACAAATTTGTTTTTCTAAATATGTTTTTGCACAATTCATGGTACATCATTTAAAATCAATAGCAATTTTGTGTGTGTGTGTGTGTGTGTGCATAAAGTCAGTCATTTATAGGCACAAATAGAAGCACATTTTTTTGAGTGATTACTATTGTGAAATAATTTAGAAGCTGATAAATGCATCTGTTTTTTGGTTTAAATTCGTTCTTGAGCCTGTACCTACGCACGGGTTCAAGCACAGAAGCAGAAATGTCTTCATGCATCAGCTGACAAAAGCACAATTTAAAGTTTGTGTGTGACTCAGTGAAGGGGATCTCGGGGGCCGTTCGGGGTCCCATCTGTGTGTGGGTAAATAAGCGTCCCTCTCGCTGTGCCGTCCCTCAGGCTGTGACATGTGTGCGGACAACCGTAACGGAGAGTGCCCCATGCACGGACCCCTGCACTCGCTGCGGAGGCTGGTGGGGACCAGCAGCTCCTCGGTGACCGCTGCTCCTCCAGACGTCCCGGACTGGCTCAGGGATCTTCCTCGTGAGGTGTGTCTGTGCACCAGCACCGTCCCGGGTCTGGGATACGGCATCTGTGCGTCCCAGCGTATCCCACAGGGCACCTGGATCGGGCCCTTCCAGGGCGTCCCGCTGCCGCTGGACAAGGTGCAGTCGGGATCCGTGCGAAACACAAGACACTTATGGGAGGTGAGTGTGTGTGTGTGTGTGCGGGAACATCCTGATGTGTCCAACACAAAGAGGGGTGGATTAGAAAAAGCCCAAACACACTAACTAAAGGTCAGCAGCTTTAGAGAGAGAGAGAGAGAGAGAGAGAGAGAGAGACAGAGTGCAAAATATAAACTTATAGTTGCAAGAAAGATGTGATGGAAAAACTGAACTGTGAGATTAAAAGGACAAATAAAAAACAAATCATATAATTTAAAACCAGAAATCTGAGTTGTAATTGTAAAAATCTTAGATTAATGTGATATAAATATGCATGTCTGTGGATAAAATGTCAGAAATGTGAGATTAAAAAGTTGCAGGCACCTTTTTAATATTTGTATTCCTTGGTAGAAACAGATTTCCATAGATGAGGATAAAGCTAAACTTCTTACACGCTCAGAGAAAGGTAGAGAAGCTGCTAAGATGCTCCAGTTCGGGTGAATAAAGTACAGAAGAGAGAAGACTGACAGCTGTTTGAATGTTTTAAAGCTGAGGTGAAAGTCTGGGTTTGTGATGCATGCGGAGACAGAGATGTCTGCTTCAGAGTGACGTCAGTTTCTACAGTAAAAATTCCTCTAGATTCGAGTGAACGCTGTGTGTGTGTGTGTGTGTGTGTGTGTGAGCGGAGAATGAAAGGCTGGAATGTGTAAAACACAAACATTTGAGCCTGACCTGAAATAGCAGTGCGAGCGCGGCTGAATGATTCTCTGGAGTGTGTCAGAAATCACTGCTAATGGAGAATGAATCAGCGGCTGGCTTCGGCCGAGTGGTAGCTCCACAGATTCATATTTCCCCTGTTAGATCATCTATTAGTTTAATATGAGCGAAACAGATCGCACGCCGCGCTCATTACGGCCGATCCAGCGTTTGATGAAGTCTGTCTGACCTTTTATTGACGTGTTATTACGCTCAGCGCTGATGGATGGACGTCTGTCGCGTTAAACACCTGATGGCAGCCATTTATTCAGTCAATTAGGAGAAAATTAAACTCTTTAAATGACAGAGATATACAACAGAGATAATGATAGTCCAGGTGTAATTCATTAGAGAAGCACACACACACGTTTATCATCTAAAGCTGAATAAATCATCTCTCCATTGATGTCTGGTTAAAAAATACAAATTATTGTGTTAAATAGGAAAAGATTTGAATAGACGTTCCACAAAAAAAGTAGCATTATAAAGAAACAATCTGATTCAGCTTTAAGTAATGATATTAAAAATGAAAACTGAAATATGAAATGACACTCTAAATGTCTTAACGAGTGAGTCATTGAATCATTCTTTCAACTGATTCATTCAAACAGCTATTTCATTCAGAAACAAATCAAGTGACTCTTTATGAACGAGTCACTGAATCAATGAATCACTCGATGTGTTCAAATGGCTGATTCATTTAGAAACAAACCGAGTTATTGTCTTTGTGAAAGAATCACTGAATCATTGACTCACTTGATTTGTTCAAACAGCAGTTTATTAAAAAAAAGCAAGTGAATGTCTTTATGAAAGAGTCACTGAATCATCGACTCACTTGATTTGTTCAAAAGCTGATTCATTCAGAAACGAATCACTGCTGTGTGTTGATCAGAGATGCTCCGCTGTTCTGCTGTGCCTTGATTGGAACTATTTAAATTAACAAAATTGACCAAAACTGAATTTTTTTGTCTAAAACACAATATAAACTTCATGTTTATTGAACCTTTGATTGGTATAATATAGTATATAATAAATAGTATAATGGTATATTTCAGACAAATACTGATCTTTGCATCTTTCTAAGAATCTTGAAGAATCTTTCTAAGAAACTGTTTAAAATATTAATAATAATAATAGTCAGAAATGTTTCTTGAGCAGTAAATCATCATATTATTCTGATTTCTGAAGATCATGTGACACTGAAGACTGGAGGAATGATGCTGAAAATACAGCGGAGCATCACAGAAATAAATTACACTTTAACACAGATTCACACAGAAAACAGATGATTTAAATAGTAAAAATATTTCAAATTTTTACTGTATTTGCTGTACTTTGGATCAAATAAATGCAGGCTTAGTGAGCAGAAGAGACTTCTTTAAGTTTGACTGGTATAGTGTATACATATGATGTGATTTTTTGCTCTCATATCTTGAATTTTATTCTAATATAACTTAATTCTATCAGTCAGTCGTCCTGCATCATGTTCATCAGAAACTGCGTCAGTGTGTAATGATGGAAAGGTCTGGACGGGGCGCTGCATTAAATGCATTTTAACACGTTATTCATTCCACATTTAATTGCACCAAGTGAATGTGTTAAATGGACATCCTCGTGTATGTCTGTATGTGTATGAGGGATAAATCAGATGTAAACATGTCTCGCAGTAAAAGCGTGTCTTGTTCGAGGCGCTGTCAGTGAGTAATGTGACGTTTATGAACTAAACACTGTACCTGTGCTGTTTTACTGCGTTAAAATAAACTCCAGCGAGAGTCTCAGTGCATCTCACAGGAGAAGAGTCAGGAGATCTTCGGTTATGGAGGAAGATGACTTTTAAAGGAACAGTCACCCCAAAAAAAAAAAAAGATCACTCTGTCATCATTTAGTTGCTCTCATGTTCTTTGTTTCTTCTGTTAAATACAAAATAAGATATTCTGAACAATTTTGGGATCCAAACCATTTCTGGTCCCCATTGACTTCCATAGTGTTTTGTCCATATTATGGAAGTCAATGGGAATGGGAAAGTCAACCAGAATTTGCTTGTTTGGGAGAAATATTCCCTTAAAAGATCTTAAATATTTTAGTATCATTGAGATAATATTGTAGTTTTTATCAATAGTTTGAATAAGTTATTTAGTTAATTAGTTATTTTTTGTTTGTTTTAGTAAGCTGTTTTTGTGGGTTTTTTTTATTAGATTTTCTAATACAAGTGTTCTTTGTAATTTCAGTTTTAGTTTTATTTATTTTGGGTAATTAAATGAAACTAAACGAAAAAAGGTGAAAATGTGTATTATTTTTTTAAACAGATTAAACAGTAAATGTGTGTTTTGTGTTAATTGTTATTAGATTTTCTAATATAAGTCGTTCTATTTCAGTTTAGTTTTAGTATTTTAGTACATCAAATTAAACTAAATGAAAATAGAGGAAATTTAGTTTTTTATTTAAATATTTTCTTTTTTTACAGCAATTTTTATTATTTTTTTGTCTTTTTTATTACATTTTCTAATACGTTTTTTTTTTCAGTGTTTTTTGTTTTGGTACATAAAATGTGTTATATTATATAATGTCTATATAATTTTAATAATTGTTTTTTATATTTTAGTTTAGTTTGTCATTTTAATGCATCAAGTTAAACTAAATAAAAAATGACAACAATTTTTGTTGAAGCTTTTGTAACTTGAAGTTATATTCATGTTTTAAATAAATCTCATTATATGAATTATTATATTATGGATTGATCATGTTATTTGAAGTAACGCAGGATGGCGGCGGTTCTGTGTCTTGGATTGACTCTACATTGGGGCAGAACATAGTCTGAGCATGACTGAATGCTTTTATGAAACACAAATATCTCTGCCTCTGCAGATGTTGGTGAATAATATTTTCTGATCTCGTCTGCTGTGATTGGCTGAGCGTGATGATGTCATCGCCGCAGGCCGCCGGCCAGGATAATTATTTGATTTCTGCTCTTGTTTAACCAGGTTCCACGCTGTAATTCGTCACTGAACTTATTTCATGCTTCATTTGTGTCAGTGTTGTGAGAGAAAGCATCTCTAACCGTATCTGAACGCAGAACACGGCGGATCTGAGGAATGAGCGTCTCGCTCTGTTTTCACTGGAGGTTTTTATGGTTGCTTCGTGTTATTTTAAGGCTTGTTTAGTCTGTACGTCTGACTTTAAGTGCTTATTTTTGACATCCAGCTCAACTGTTATGATATTATTATGATGGGAACACGGCTATGGTGGTAGAAATGACTGTATTTAACACACATACAGTAGATAGCCGTTTCAGCTTTGTTCTGTAAAATTCCATTGGTGCCCGGGTCCTAAAAATGATATAAACCCTTATAATGCTGTTTAATCAGGATAGCAATATAATTAGGTTACAATATTAAATGCAAACTAAAAGTATCTATCTATTTATATATAAGCCCTTCAGAGATCTAAAATCTATTTTACAGGAGTTTCCTGTTCAAGATAAAATAGCATCAAAATTAAAAGTGCTAAATAAAACCACAAACACTCTTAAAACAGCACTGAATCCGTCACAAGGCGATGAAACTGTGTAGGTCCTGACCTGAAGCGTTTCGTTACTTAATAACATTCTCAAACTGTTGGCACAAAGACAGTATTGATACAGTGTTTGTGGAGCGTTGCTCTGAAACATTGTAACTGTTTACAGAACATTCAAAAGTAACGTTCCAATAAAGTGATCAAATGTAACAGTTCCTCAATGTTTCCTCTAACTTTCAGAAAAGTTACATTTGACATTGGGAACATTCTAAGAACATTTAAAGGCAGCGTTAGCACTGCAGGTTCTTTTAGTTTGTTATCTTGCACACAAGACGAGGACGACTGAGAGTTCTGACGGTGTTTGTGGATGTCTCTCTTCTAGATTTACGATCAGGAGGGAACCTTACAGCACTTTCTTGACGGGAACGAGCCCAGTAAATCGAGCTGGATGAGGTACATCCGCTGCGCCAGACACTGTGGAGAGCAGAACATGATGGTGGTGCAGTACAGGTAGAGAAACTAACTAACTAACTAACTTAACTAAACCAACCCACACCAGCACACAACACCTGACTGATCTGACAAAACTCTAAAAATACAGGTATTGTTCCGTTAGGATTAGATTAATTAACAGAAGATACAGGAAAGGAAATTGTTTATAAAAATCAGCAAGCGGTGTCCACACATAAAAACATAACAGACTTATATATATTTTAATACATACTTATACATGTTTTATTTTATTATTATAATAATAAAAAAAAATCTAAATTATGGTCTTTTTGTATTTTTTAAATATTATTTTTTATATATATATTTTTATATTAAAATGAAATAATAATAAAATATATATTTTCTGTATAGTGTGTGGACAGAACTTGCAGATTTTTGTATGTTAAACCTCCCAAAACCTCTTTATAAAGTACAAACGGAAAAATAGTTTTTCGATTAAAAAACAAAGTTTTCTGTTGGTTTCAGTCTGTAGTATTTCTAGCTGTATATAAAGACGGTAAAGTCCTTGTTTAGTTGAACACGTGTTTGTCAGTCGGTGTCTGATGATGTTCCACAGAGCTCAGACTGAAGGGGGTTAATATTGAGCAGATCTTCTTCATGAAGCCCGTGTTGTAGTGCGCTCCAGATCTTCTGTTATGATCTGTAATATCTGTCTGGACTCCTCTTCAAAGCGGCCGCTGCTGGATGGAGTTAGGTCTGATCTGGCATCTCCTGCGCAGGGGGCATCCCGCACCTCTCCATCTCTCACACAACCACAGCAGTGCTCCGCCGTCAGCTGGCTTTGATCTGCACAGATTCAGGATTGGTGTTTGGGAGGTGACGTGTTGGTCCGGACCACCCATCGCTCCCCAAACAGACTCTTTCACTGGAGCGCTGCAGTGTTTATGTTGAGCCGAGCCGATGTTTTCTCTCTTACGAGATGCTCTGATTTATAGACTCGGCTCTTGTTTTATTTTGATGTCGTGGTGGATGAGACTAAATCAAGGATGACGATTAATTCAAGCGTGATGATGAATGATTTAGTGGATTTACATATTGTATTGTGTGATGTGATTTCTAAGCATTGAGTGTGAATGTTTCAGGTCGTGTATCTTCTACCGAGCGTGTGCAGATATCCCTCGAGGAACAGAGCTGCTGGTGTGGTACAACGACAGCTACACGTCTTTCTTCGGGATCCCGCTGCAGTGCGTCGCACAAGACGAAAACTGTAAGAGAAGCTCTCGTCTGAACCGTACACACACTTATTCCCACCACACACACACTGATGCATCTCTGAGGAGTCATACGTGTGTTTTCCATGATTTCGTCATCTGTTGCATCAGTGACATTCAGATTCAGATGTGTCTTGTCACATTTAGTCGCTGATACATGCACAGATCTCATCCGGGATGGTTTTCAGTTTCAGCTTTTTATTTGCAAGAAGTTCACGCTGGTTCTGCTCAGTTTTGGTGGTTTTGGTAAATGTTTCACCAACATATAAGTGCATCTGATTCAAGATAACAATTTCTAAAATGTGCAACTGTTTCGAAAATGTAACGACAACACGATTCAAGTAACATTTTCTTAAAAACAGATAAAACCATCTGGTTCGGTAACACTTTATATAGTGCTTAAAGGTTTTTATTATGCACGTTTTAATACATTTGATCTTTTCATGCATAACTGTAACAAAAGTTCAAATGCATCTTGTGTTTTAATGCTTTATACTTTCTAAAGGCAGAAAAATATTAAAACTGTGGTTACAATAATTCATGAGATCACGTGCATAATTAATACATCAAAACTACTTTTATAATGCATTATACTGTATATAAAGGCTTTAAGTGAAGTTCAGTTCAAAACACTTAGTAAGAGAATAAATGTTTTAAAATTAAATTATAAAAACGTAAACATAATGAACGCTAACAGTTTATTATAATTGTTTTTTTTTTACAACTCTTTTGCTTTAGACCATCTATTAATGTTAAATCCACCAATAAAATTTTAAGGTTTCAACTGCATCTGTCTGCATCTTCAAATGTTAAAAAATTACTTTAATGAAGTTGATTACTTCTAACAAAAAAGTTTTTGCTCAAATCAATAAAAAAATTAAAATAATGTGTTTATAATTTCTAAACAGGAGAGACTTGGTGTTGTTTTAAAGCAAAGGGAAATATATATCGGCATTGGCTATCGGCCAAAACAATTAGAAAAATATCGGATATCGGATATCGGATATCGGAAAAAATCGAATATGGTGCATCCCTAGTTTGAATGAGTGGATAACTCAGAAGAACTCAGCTCAGTGTTTCTGAGAGAGTGAGTCTGACAGTCCAGTGTTTACAGCACACAGACTTTATGAGCTCAGTCTGCTTACTGTCGTCTTTACACAGAACAGTGTGTCATGTGACCGGAGAAATACTGTGAGAGAGGAGCTCTTCGCTTTGTCTGTGGAGCCCAGGATTGATGTGTGAGTCTGAGGATATGAAGTCTCAGATCTGCTCAGATGTAGATGTAATGAATGCAGTCAGCGGCGTCCTGAGATGCTCTGTCCTGCGGAGCCGTGTGTTTCTCCACGTTCAGTCTAATCTCAGGTCTGCGGCTGACGACTTCTGGAGCTTCATGCTTCATGCTGCATCGAACGCGCTGGCGTTATTGAATCAGAGCGCTCTCACATGTCTCGTCTTACATTCGGCTAATTCAGTGTTTATGTGCACTGCATGCTGTGTGATGATGAATGTGGAATGTGTTCAGCCTTTCTGAACATCAAGTGTCTGAAGACGTCGATTCATCGGCCGAGATCTGACTCCATGGCTGATTCTCTGATGCTGTTTAGTTAGAATAGATAAACTTATTATATTGGATACATTTATTTTTAAATCACAATAATATTTCATAAGTAAATGCAGCCTTGGTGAGCAGAAAATAGTTTTTTTCATAAAACATGGGAAAAAACCTCCTGTAAAGTAGTGTATATAAATGATCAATGACTCTTTATAGATGGTCAGAATAGTCAAATAGTATCGTTGATTTAGAATTAGATTAGATTAATTGAATTAGATTCTATTTCCTGTCTTCATTTTTTAAAGTTTAATATATATATATATATATATATATATATATATATATGCATTTATTTATTTAAATATGAATTTATATATTTTAAATATGTTTTATATATCTTTATTTACTAGTTTTATTTCAGTTCATTTTCATTAGGTATTTTAGTACTTCAACAAAAATAAACAACTAAGTGAATATAACAAATGTTACTATCTAACTGCTTTTTATGGTTCATATTAAAAATATTTGATAAATTAAAATTATTTTTGAAATATTTTATTTTGGAAAATATTTATATTATTTTAAGGAAAATATTTTATACATTTTAAAAGCATATATATATATATATATATATATATATATATATATATATATATATATATACTTTTCGGAGAACAGAAGCAGTCATCAGTGTCACAGACGTATATTTGTAGAAATAGACAACAATACATTGTTTGAGTCACAATTATACATTTCTCTTTTAGGAGAAAAATCTTAAGGATATTAAGTAAAGATCATGTTCCATGAAGATATTTTGTAAATCTCCTACCGTAAATATATCAAAACGTAATTTCTGATTAGTAATATGCATTGCTAAGAACTTCATCTGAGTGATTTTCTCAACATGTAGATTTTTTTATTTGCTCCTTCAGATTCCAGATTTTCAAATAGTTGTATCTTAAATCCCTCACAAACCATACTGTACATCAATCATAAAATAGAATTTGGGTTCAGATCTGTCTAATGTGGAGTAACCGAGTGTTTCTCGGCTTGACTCGGGTGTTCTTCTGCTGTTTCTGTGGCAGTGAACGTGCCGTCTTCTGTCATGGAGGCAATGTCCTCGTCAGGACTCGCTCCAGCCCTTCAGTAAGAGTCCCAAACCCTCGTCTTCCTCGCTGCTGCCGCGCTCCATGGTCTTCCCTCAGACGCCCTGCTCTCGGAGCTTCTCTCTGCTGGACAAGAGTCACGTGGAGTCCAGCCTGAGTCAGATGAGCGGGAAGAACCAGCGCGTGCTGGCCAGCCCACGTCCACCAGCCAGCTGAGCTCCGACTTCAGCGACTGGCATCTGTGGAAGTGTGGCCAGTGCTTCAAGACCTTCACGCAGAGGATCCTGCTGCAGATGCACGTGTGCACGCAGAACCCCGACAGGTACCAGGCGTATTATTGCTCTTGTGTTGTTTGGATTGTTTCTGTCGTCATCATTTGTGAGTCGCTTTGGATGGAAGCATCTGCTAAATGATTAAATCTAAAGTAAATACAGACTGATTGGAAGCAGCTTTACGAAGATCAACAATATTATAAATTATTACACATTTATACATTTTTAAATCTCGCCTTAAAACTCATTTGAATTCAAATTCAGTTATAAAGCAGCTCTACTGAACACAAGTGTCATAGTTCAGCTCAATCAGGTAAATTTGACAAAATTAATTATAAAAAAAATTCAGTTCTTAGATTCTTAATTTGAAACTTGATCCTTAACTATAAGTAGCTTTACAGAAGACATAAGTGTCATAATTCAATTCAGTTTCATGTTGATTCAATTCAGTTCAATAACAGATTCAATGCTGCAAATTTGATGAATTATAACATAAATTAAATTATTCGATTCTAAAACTGAAATTCAGTTGTCTGCTATAAAGCAGCTCTTTAGAAGTCAAAAGTGTCAAAATTCAGCTAATAAACAATAAATAATATTCATAAATTAATTCAGAATTGAAATTCCGTTATAAAGCAGCACTTCTGAACACAAGTGTCACTTTAGTTCAATCAGGTAAATTTGACAAAATTAATTATAAAAAAAATTCAGTTCTTAGATTCTTAATTTGAAACTTGATCCTTAACTATAAGTAGCTTTACAGAAGACATAAGTGTCATAATTCAATTCAGTTTAATGTTGATTCAATTCAGTTCAATAACAGATTCAATGCTGCAAAATTGATGAATTATAAAATAAATTAAATTATTCGATTCTAAATTGGAAATTCAGTTGTCAGCTATAAAGCATCTCTACAGAAGACGAAAGTGTCAAAATTCAGCTCAATTCAGTAGAGTTTATTCGTTTCTACAAAGAGTCGATGTTGCAAAGCTCATAAATTCTGAAACAAATCAGTTCTTTGATCCTTAGTTTCGAATTTGATTCTTAACTAGTGTTAATTTTGTGTCTTTGGTGTACTATTAAAGTTTTTTTATATATATATTGAAACTATCTTTATTTTTAAATTTAGTTTTCCTTGTGATTTTAAGTTTTTTCAAAGTTTTAGTAATTTTTGTGTTTTTGTAATTTTTAACAGTTTTTTGTGTTTATTCATAAATTAATTAATCAATTGTGTTTTTAACAATTTTTATGGTTTTAATTATAGACAGAGTTGTAGATTTAGAGAATTATAATACTCTGTTCTTAGCCATAAAGCAGCTTTGGAGAAGACGGAAGTGTCATAATTCAGTTCATTTCAGATTCAATTCAGTTCTGTAACAATGCTGATGTTGCAAAGTTCATTTTTAAACAAATTCAATTCCTAATTTGAAATTTGTTTCCTAACCAGTGTTATTTTATTATTAGTAAGATGTTATAGTATTCTATTAATATTTTGAATATTTGTCATTTTTTAATTTTCTGTTTCTATTTAAATTTTAAAGTTTTAGTTTTATTTTTTTTGTTATTTTAGTACATCAAGTTAGAATTTTTAGTCTCAACTAGCTGAAAATATGAATATTTTTTATATTTTCTTTTATTCTAATTCATGCTTATTTTATATTGCACTTAACATATATAAATAGTTTTTAGTATCAGTTTTACTTCCAGTTAACTGTAAAACCTGTTCTTAAGTATAAAGCTTCTATAGAAGTCAACAGAGTGCTAATAATTCAGTTCGAGTTCAGTGTTTTCGACTTGCGTCTGGACTTCTGATGATTCAGATCCGTTCACACGGTGAATCTGAGCATCATGATGGGATTCGTTCTGAGATCTTCACGTCTGAAGGTTTCCTGAGTTGATTTAACATGAGTGTAACATCATCTCTAAACCTAATTAAAACACAGCCGAGCATGTATTGGAAATATTTTGCTTAGCTCTATTTTCCGTGCTGCGTTCAGTTCTATAAATCAGCTGCGCTTCACAAAGACATCCCCAGTCCAGACGTGATGCAGAGGAAAACAGATGCCACTTATTCAATAAACTAATATTCATACAGAAGAAAAATGTTTGCGGGATGAAGTCGATGTGAGGCTTTGTCGATACTCAACTTTATGACCCCGAGGCGCAGATAAAATTTAGCTGAACGAGGCAATCCGGGACGATCTGAGCTGATGCTTTATAGTCTTTGGCTTCTACATATTTATTGATGTTTAGTTTATATGTAGATTTGCGCTGGATAAATCACGGCATCATTGCGCTGCTGTGTTCTGCTGATGCGCAGGTGTTTTTCTTGTTTTTGTTCGCTCACATCAATCTCAGCGGTGACACGTTTCATTAACGAGTCATTCATTACCAAATCGAGCAGAAGAAATATTCTCGAGTAAGACATCCGCTTGCGCTCTGAGCTGAAGGTGCGTCTGGTGGAGGTCTGGAGGGTTATTTATGTCTCCGGCCGCTGCAGCAATAAACAATAAGTGTACATTAATCACTCGTGCTGCTGTAGTTAAAGCAGCGCACACATTCATCATCTGAAGATATTCAGCATCAGACAGAGAAACTTCAGTCCCTCGCTCAGCTTCGTCAGGAAACACTGACATCAGAGCTGGAACTCTTCATATATAGACTATAGAGAGTGTGTGTGTGTGTGTGTGTGTTTAATCGTCAGCTCATCTGATGCTGAGACGGTGCAGCTCTGGGGTTATTGGTGATGAGGGTCACTCTGTGTTTCAGGCCGTATCAGTGCGGTCACTGCTCGCAGTCGTTCTCGCAGCCGTCCGAGCTCCGCAATCACGTGGTCACACACTCCAGTGACCGGCCCTTCAAGTGCGGCTACTGCGGCCGAGCCTTCGCCGGAGCCACCACGCTCAACAACCACATCCGCACACACACCGGGGAGAAGCCTTTCAAGTAAGTAACAGTGAGTACCAGCCGTTCCTAAAACCCTCTGTTTCACAACGATATATGCATTACTGTACAGTCCATACACTTCAGATTCTCCAACAAGCACCGGACATGCTTTCAAGCTCTCGATTTTTAATCATGCAGGTGCTGGTCATATACTTAGAATATCATCAAAAAGTTGATTTAAGTCAAACTTATTCATTGCACACAGACTGATATATTTCAAATGTTTATTTCTTTTAATTTTGATGATCATAACTGACAACTAAGAAAAATCCCAAATTCAGTATCTCAGAAAATTAGAATATAACTTAAGACCAATACAAAGAAAGGATTTTTAAAAATCTTGGTCAACTGTAAAGTATGAGCATGTACAGCACTCAATACTTGTGTCTGAATGACTGCAGCAATGCGGCGTGGCATGGAGTCGATCAGTCTGTGGCACTGCTCAGGTGTTATGAGAGACCAGGTGTCTCTGATAGAGGCCTTCAGCTCTTCTGCATTCTTGGGTCTGACATGTCACATCTTCCTCTTCACAAGATTTTCTGTGGGGTTAAGGTCAGGTGAGTTTGCTGCCCAATTAAGAACAGGGACACCATGGCCCTTAAACCAGGTACTGGTAGCTTTGGCTCTGTGTGCAGGTGAGAGTCCTGTTGGAGAATGAAATCTGCATCTCCATAAAGTTGGTCAGCAGCAGGAAGCATGAAGTGCTCTAAAACTTCCTGGTATACGGCTGCGTTGACCTTTGACCTCAGAAAACACAGTGGATCAACACCAGCAGATGACATGGCACCCCAAACCATCACTGACTGTGGAAACTTTACACTGGTCCTCAAGCAACGTGGATTGTGTGCCTCTCCTCTCTTCCTCCAGACTCTGGGACCCTGATTTCCAAAGGAAATGCTTATTTACTTTCATCAGAGAACATAACTGTGGCCACTCAGCAGCAGTCCAGTCCTTTCTGAAGTGAGACGCTTCTGACGCTTGTCTGTTGTTCAGAGAGGCTTGACACAAGGAAAGCGAAGCTGAAACCCATGTCTTGCAAACGTCTGTGTGTAGTGGTTCTTGAAGCACTGGCTCCAGCTGCAGTCCACTCTTTGTGAATCTCCCCCACATTTCTGAATGGGTTTAGTTTCACAATCCTCTCCAGGGTGCAGTTATCCTATTGCTTGTACACTTTTCTACCACATCTTTTACTTCCCTTCACCTCTCTATTAATGTGCTTGGACACAGAGCTCTGTGAACAGCCAGCCTCTTTTGCAATGACCTTCTCTGTCTTGCCCTCCTTGTGCAAGGTGTCAGTGGTCGTCTTTTGACAACTGTCAGGTCAGCAGTCTTCCCCATGATTGTGTGTCCTACAGAACTAGACTGAGAGACCATTTAAAGGCTTTGCAGGTGTTTGAGTTAATTAGCTGATTAGAGTGTGGCACCAGGTGTCTTCAATATTGAACCTTTTCACAATATTCTAAATTTTCTGAGATACTGAATTTGGGATTTTCCTTAGTTGTCAGTTATATCATCAAAAATAAAAAAAATATACATTTGAAATATATCAGTCTGTGTGTAATGAATTAATATAAATACACAAGTTTAACTTTTTGAATGGAATTAGTGAATAATCAACTTTTTGGTAATATTCAAAATTATATGACCAGCACCTTTTATATATA